>NW_028156344.1:5000-45149 GCF_964263955.1 Coregonus lavaretus
GAAGGTGCAGAAGACAATAACAAAGACGCTTTCTGCTACAATGTCACCTTAGCTAGAAATGGCTAAATGGTATGTATCCAATTTGTAACGTTATCGTTTAGAGTGAAATTGTATCCAATTTGTAACGTTGAGACTAGATCTAGCATGCGAATGAATGGCCAGATAACAAATATTGCGCAATTTATTTATTGACATTTTGATTCCTGGAAAACTAGCTAGCAAGAACATAGAATGACACTTTGAAATGTGAAAACAGATCGTTGTCCAATTACTTTCATTGTAAATTGTATCTCTCTTGCTGTTTTGAGCACGGTCACAGGGGGATTTGTCTACCTGACACCTCGCTAGAAAGGAACAAGCAAAACAAAGTCAACAAGTTCAGACACGACACCGTTCGCGCCCCAGTGTTCCAAATTGTCAAATGAATGAAGCGAAAACGACACATGATGTCAGTTCGAAGTTTTTTACCAAAGCCTTTTTTTCTCCACATTAGTCTCTCTACTTTGGAAGTGGGCTGGGGGTTTTTTTGTCACTATTTTGACGAATAGCTAACAAGCTGCTAGCCTAGCAAGCTAATGTTACAACCAAAACAACAAACGTCACAATGAAAAAAATGGTGTAGAATAAGTTGTCATTCGACATCGAACGGTTGAATGAAAACCGTTCCATTCCACAAAACTACACGCACCGAATAAAGAACATTACACTGCTTATTTTTCTAGATTGGTTAGTCTTTTGTTTCTGAGAAATCTATGAACTTACCAAACCTGTCGCCATCAAGTAACTCTCTGGCAATTACTGAAGGGGTGGGAACGAATAGTTCCAAACACGGTCATCTATTGGTAGATAAAAACGTCAGTAAAGAGAATCTCTAATCATGATTGGTGGGTTTTTGAGGATACTGTAAATGGGCCTGGTTTGGTTTGTTGATCAAACACCCATTGGCTGAATGAGCATGCCCGTTATTTCACAGGAACAGCTCATTGGTCATAACAAGTAGAAGACGATATATTCCTTTGTTATTGAAACTCACATGAATCCCTTATATTATACTTGTTGAATAACAATGTAATATCAACATTGTCTGAGTTCATTTGACAAAGCCTTGTCCGTGTTATAGTGGAGAGATCCAAATAATAAATATTGACATTATTACATGGTCAGGTACAGCTAATTACAGTTACATAATGTGACATATTGTACAACTGCGACTGAGGTTGTGGTACAATTGTGTAATTACAATCTATAACAGTTTTACATTATGTAACAATTCATCACAATCAATAGTCAACTACAGTACACACTGTATCTGCCTAAACTTGTCCATGTAAAGTGGGGATCCAGTTGTCACCCGTTGATGCTCACCATAACAGTTGCAACAAACAGATGCAACAATAAGATGCATAATAATATTGAGATTTTCATTATCAATATTTTCACCTTGAGTGAAGATAGTGCCTAAAGGAAATACGCGTAGCAGCTTCTTAATACAAAACGGTTCTTTATTGTAATGAAAAGTGAGATATAACCAACAACAGCCAATATTACTGGATTTCCTCCTCAGATATATCCACAGTTCCAGTCTGTAGTGAACATTATTCACAAAACTGCACAAAGTTATAACAATGTTACTAACAGAAAAAAAAGGGGTTTGTTCAAAAAATGAGAATACAAAAAGATAATTACTTGACACATTGGAAAGAATTAACAAAAAAAAAAACAGAGCAAACTAGAATGCTATTTGGCCCTAAACAGAGAGTACACAGTGGCAAAATACCTGACCACTGACTGACCCAAACTTAAGGAAAGCTTTGACTATGTACAGACTCAGTGAGCATAGCCTTGCTATTGAGAAAGGCCGCCGTAGGAAGACCTGGCTCTCAAGAGAATCAGGCTATGTGCACACTGCCCACAAAATGAAGTGGAAACTGAGCTGCACTTCCTAACCTCCTGACAAATGTATGGCCATATTAGAGACACATATTTCCCTCAGATTACACAGACCCACAAAGAATTCCAAAACAAATCCAACTGTAATAAACTCCCACATCTATTGGGTGAAATACCACAGTGTGCCATCACAGCAGCAAGATTTGTGACCTGTTGCCACAAGAAAAGGGCAACCAGTGAAGAACAACACCATCGTAAATCCAACCCATACTTGTGTTTATTTATTTTCCCATTTGGACTTTAACTATTTGCACATTGTTACAACACTGTAAATATACATAATATGACATTTGAAATGTCTTTATTCTTTTGGAACTTTTGTGAGTGTAATGTTTACTGTTAATATTTATTGTTTATTTCACTTTTGTTTACTATCTACTTCACTTCATTTGGCAATGTTAACATATGTTTCCCATGCCAATAAAGCCCTTAAATTGAATTGAAATTGAATTGACAGAGAGAGAGAGAGAGAGAGAGAGAGAGAGCGAGAGAGAACGATAGAGAGAGAGAGAGAGAGAGAGAGAGAGAGAGAGAGAGAAAAAGAGCGTCTGCTATTGAGAGATAGGGGGGGGAGATGTTGGTATTGAGAGAGAGGGAGAGAGAGAGAGAAAGAGAGAGAGAGGTTGCTATTGAGAGAGAGCGAGAGGTTGCTATTGAGAGAGAGCGAGAGGTTGCTAATGAGAGAGAGAGAGAGAGAGAGAGAGAGAGAGGGAGAGAGCGAGAGAGGTTGCTATTGAGAGAGAGCGAGAGAGGTTGCTAATGAGAGAGAGAGAGAGAGAGAGAGAGAGAGAGAGAGAGAGAGAGAGAGGGAGAGGTTGCTATTGAGAGACAGAGAGAGAGGGGTTGCTATTGAGAGAGCAGGGGACCATTGTGAACTACTTCTTAAAGGTACAGGTTGTTTGCAATTTATCGTGTAGAGGCAATAAATATAACAATGTCTGTGTCCCAAATGGCACCCAATTCTCTACATAGTGCACTACCTTTGATCAGGACCATAGCAGGGAATAGGCTGACATTTGGGACACACATAATCAATATCCTTTGACGTCATGGCTAAAACTGCATATTATTACGTTTCACTGGCACATGAGAACAGTTGAATTTAATACTTAAAAATGTACATTTAAGATGAGAAACACATGGAAATACACTACATGGCCAAAGGTATGTGGACACCTGCTCATTGAAAATCTCATTCCAAAATCATGGGCATTAATATGGAGTTGGTCCCCCCTTTTGCTGCTATAACAGCCTCCACTCTTCTGGGAAGGCTTTCCACTAGATGTTGGAACATTGCTGCGGGGACTTGCTTCACAACAGCATTTGTGAGGTTGGGCATTGATGTTGGGCGATTAGGCCTGGCTCGCAGTCAGCGTTCCAATTCATCCCAAAGGTGTTCGATGGGGTTGAGGTCAGGGCTCTGTGCAGGCCAGTCAAGTTCTTCCACGCCAATCTCGACAAACCATTTCTGTATGGACCTCGCTTTGTGCACAGGGGCATTGTCATGCTGAAACAGGAAAGGGCCTTCCCCAAACTGTTGCCACAAAGTTGGAAGCACAGAATCGTCTAGAATGTCATTGTATGCTGTAACGTTAAGATTTCCCTTCACTGGAACTAAAGGGCCTAGCCCAAACCATGAAAAACAGCCCCAGACCATTATTCCTCCTCCACCAAACTTTAAAGTTTGCGCTATGCATTTGGGCAGGTAGCGTTCTTCTGGCGTCTGCCAAACCGAGATTTCTCTGTCAGACTGCCAGATGGTGAAGCGTGATTCATCACTCCAGAGAGCACGTTTCCACTGCTCCAGAATCCAATGGCGGCAAGCTTTACACCACTCCAGCCAACGCTTGGCATTGCGCATGGTGATCTTAGGCTTGTGTGAGCTGCTCAGCCATGGAAACCCATTTCATGAAGCTCCCGACGAACAGTTATTGTGCTGACGTTGCTTCCAGAGGCAATTTGGAACACGGTATTGAGTGTTGCAACCGAGGACCGACGATTTTTACACGCTATGAGCTTCAGCACTCGGTGGTCCCGTTCTGTGAGCTTGTGTAGCCTACCACTTCGCGGCTGAGCCCGTTGCTCCTAGACGTTTCCACTTCACAATAACAGCACTTACAGTTGACCGAGGGCAGCTCTAGCAGGGCAGCAATTTTACGAACTGACTTGTTGGAAAGGTGGCATCCTATGACGGTGCCACGTTGAAAGTCACTGAGCTCTTCAGTACGGGCCATTCTACTGCCAATGTTTGTCTATGGAGATCGCATGGCTGTGGGCTCGATGTTATACACCTGTCAGCAACGAGTGTGGCTGAAACAGCCGAATCCACTAATCTAAAGGGCCATTATTTTGGCCATGTAGTGTAAACTAGCTCAAGAAAGACAATAATGTGGTCAAATACCATTATTATAGTGACTAGTGTCTCATGCTGCAGTACTGAGGAATCAAAAGCTTGAAGGTGTAATACTTGGTCAGCCAACTGTATTCAAAACTATCAGCCATCTTTCTTAATAACGTCTTAAATCACACAGCAGAGAATGTATTACAGTTACATCAGAGAATGTATTACAGTTACATCAGAGAATGTATTACAGTTACATCAGAGAATGTATTACAGTTCACAAAATACATGTTCAGGGACTTTAAATCACATGTTTTAGGGGGGGGAGGGGTAAACATTTTCTCATGAAAATGTACATTCTCTGATGTAGAAAATAAAAAGTTACAAACTACAATAAAGTCTGTTGTAAAAGAAAAGCATATGTATGTCAGTAATAAGATTCTTAACTCTGTAAACACCACGTCAGCTATACCAGAGTGCAATGATAGGAAATCACATTGTTCAATTCATCCCTTGAATTTTATGGCACTATTTGTTGGTACAGTTGTTCAACACTGATGTTGAAGCCAGAAAGGACATACAGTGGGGAAAAAAAGTATTTAGTCAGCCACCAATTGTGCAAGTTCTCCCACTTAAAAAGATGAGAGAGGCCTGTAATTTTCATCATAGGTACACGTCAACTATGACAGACATATTGAGATTTTTTTTTCCAGAAAATCACATTAGGATTTTTTATGAATTTATTTGCAAATTATGGTGGAAAATAAGTATTTGGTCACCTACAAACAAGCAATATTTCTGGCTCTCACAGACCTGTAACTTCTTCTTTAAGAGGCTCCTCTGTCCTCCACTCGTTACCTGTATTAATGGCACCTGTTTGAACTTGTTATCAGTATAAAAGACACCTGTCCACAACCTTAAACAGTCACACTCCAAACTCCACTATGGCCAAGACCAAAGAGCTGTCAAAGGACACCAGAAACAAAATTGTAGACCTGCACCAGGCTGGGAAGACTGAATCTGCAATAGGTAAGCAGCTTGGTTTGAAGAAATCAACTGTGGGAGCAATTATTAGGAAATGGAAGACATACAAGACCACTGATAATCTCCCTCGATCTGGGGCTCCACGCAAGATCTCACCCCGTGGGGTCAAAATGATCACAAGAACGGTGAGCAAAAATCCCAGAACCACACGGGGGGACCTAGTGAATGACCTGCAGAGAGCTGGGACCAAAGTAACAAAGCCTACCATCAGTAACACACTACGCCGCCGGGGACTCAAATCCTGCAGTGCAAGACGTGTCCCCCTGCTTAAGCCAGTACATGTCCAGGCCCGTCTGAAGTTTGCTAGAGTGCATTTGGATGATCCAGAAGAGGATTGGGAGAATGTCATATGGTCAGATGAAACCAAAATATAACTTTTTGGTAAAAACTCAACTCGTCGTGTTTGGAGGACAAAGAATGCTGAGTTGCATCCAAAGAACACCATACCTACTGTGAAGCATGAGGGTGGAAACATCATGCTTTGGGGCTGTTTTTCTGCAAAGGGACCAGGACGACTGATCCGTGTAAAGGAAAGAATGAATGGGGCCATGTATCGTGAGATTTTGAGTGAAAACCTCCTTCCATCAGCAAGGGCATTGAAGATGAAACGTGGCTGGGTCTTTCAGCATGACAATGATCCAAAACAAACCGCCCGGGCAACGAAGGAGTGGCTTCGTAAGAAGCATTTCAAGGTCCTGGAGTGGCCTAGCCAGTCTCCAGATCTCAACCCCATAGAAAATCTTTGGAGGGAGTTGAAAGCTGAACATAGTTGACGTGTACCTATGATGGAAATTACAGGCCTCTCTCATCTTTTTAAGTGGGAGAACTTGCACAATTGGTGGCTGACTAAATACTTTTTTTCCCCCACTGTAGTTCCCCTGGGTATCCCCTAGCCTACAATGTACAATGTACAATAAGTAACAGCCTTTACTCAAAGTTATGTCAACATGAGAACATCAAATTATTAACACTTTAATGTTTTAGGTATGGATGGTCGTGATTTGTTTACACAATCATAATCTAGCAGGGATGGAATGACCTTTGGCACAAGATTTTTTGAAGAAATATGACATTATCAGATAATCTGAAAAGGCCAATTTATATTTTACATAACATAATAGTGATCAATAATATACAAACAAGTGACTTAAAATGTATTTTGATAAATTCAATAAAATGCACAAATCCAAAAAGGAAAGTTGTGAGGACAGAACTTATGAACATTTACGTTTTGGAATAACACAGATATCTTTGCTTCAATAGAAGTATCACTCCAAGTCAACGATCCTTCAAAAACCCTCGTATGTCATCTGGAATCGATCCTGTACGTTTCTTCCTACCTATCTAACATACTGTGTTTCCTGTTTCTGAAAGAAAGCAATACTTGACAAAGGTAGTTCTGGAAAAGTTACACATAAAGTGACAAGACTTTTTCCACTTTCCACCAACCAATTTATCACGTCTTCATCGTCATAGTGCATCTCACTGTCTTTTTCCCCTTCTGGTTTTCATGGGTTTATCTCAATGTCAGTGGTGCTACATTCAAACAGAGTAAGCAGCTGCTCTTCGTAATTTGCAATGTTTCTCTTCATGATGTCCATGCAGGGGCCCAGCAACCTCTCAAACGCCTGCACGTCCATAACTGGTAAACACAAGAGGAGCGGTCATGTCATGGACTGAAACAGGAAGTCAAAACACAACATACAGTCATGTCATGGACTGAAACAGGAAGTCAAAACACAACATACAGTCATGTCATGGACTGAAACAGGAAGTCAAAACACAACATACAGTCATGTCATGGACTGAAACAGGAAGTCAAACAGAACATACGGTGTAGTGAAGGCAGTACCTAAACACTTGACGCTTCCCACAGCATAAGCTGAAGCAGCTCTGGGTTTGTTCGTGACGAGGGCCAGTTCTCCAAAGTACTGCCCCCTGGAGCATGTAGCTATATCCACATCCTCCTGGTCCTTTTTCGTCTAGAGAGAAGACATAAGAAAGCAACATAAAAACCCACAAATCTATCCAAAGTAAACAGAATTTATTTTGATGGTGCGTACATTAACTACTTTTATAAACAATCTTCACAGACATTTCATATACAAAAATCTGTAATGTCTTAGAACGACGCAAACTTACCCTGGTTCTCTTCATGGTGATTCTAACTTGACCAGATTCAACTATATAAAAACAATCTGCTAGATCACCCTGTAACAGAAGATACAGGATTATGTTATGAGAGTGTTCAAATGGAGAATAGCAAATACATAACAAAGAATGACTGAAATAAGTCTGTTCTAGTTAGAGATCGGGAACATTTAATACTAACATACAAATGGTGGGATCAATTAGAATTTAAGATTGAGATATATAAAATACCTGAGCGATAATCTGTTCTCCATCGCTGAAGGCTTTAGAAGACAACACATCCACCACCTTCATTCTCTCTGAAAGCTGTGGAAAAGTGGGTTTGAGATTGGTTTAAAATTGGTTTGAATGGATCAGTCGGTTTTACTTTTAAAAAACACTTTTGATTCTACTGGTAAAGAGAAAGAAAGTAGCAAAGTCTCAGACCTGGTTGTGCCGTCTTGCCAAATCATATGGTCATTGTCATGCTAAACAACCATAGGAGTTGGCTAAACAGCACAAGCAGGTTTGGGACCAGGCTTTACAGAACAAACAGGAAGATATATCTATACTGTACCTCTAATGATGTTAACAGTGGAAGTGATTCAATGAACTCCTCGTACAGTCTCCTCTTCAACGCGTTGTTCTTCACTATGATCCTCCTGAATGTCAGACGATCCTGCAGACAACAGAGTATATAATCATTTCTAACAGTAGGATGAAAACAACAGAGTATATCATCATTTCTAATGGTAGGATGAAAACAACAGAGTATATAATAATTTCTAATGGTAGGATGAAAACAACAGAATACATCAATAATTTCTAATGGTAGGATGAAAACAACAGAGTATATAAATCATTTCTAATGGTAGGATGAAAACAACAGAGTATATCATCATTTCTAATGGTAGGATGAAAACAACAGAGTATATCAATGATTTCTAATGGTAGGATGAAAACAGAGTACATCAATGATTTCTAATGGTAGGATGAAAACAGAGTATATCAATCTATTCTAATGGTAGGATGAAAACAACATTTACATTTTTGTCATTTAGCAGACGCTCTTATCCAGAGCGACTTACAGTTTTTTTTATACTGGCCCCCCATGGGAATCGAACCCACAACCCTGGCGTTGCAAACGCCATGCTCTATCAACTGAGCTACATCCCTGCCGGCCATTCCCTCCCCTACCCTGGACGACGCTGGGCCAATTGTGCGCCGCCCATGAGTCTCCCGGTCACGGCCGGCTGCGACAGAGCCTGGATTCGAACCAGGATCTCTAGTGGCACAGTTAGCACTGCGATGCAGTGCCTTAGACCACTGCGCCACTCAGGAGCTCACAGAGTATATCAATAATTTCTAATGGTAGGATGAAAACAACAAGTCATGTCGATGTCTGGCAATGGATATAGATCTCATTCCGTCAGTAGAGGATGCCTGGTTGTTCTTTAAAAGTAATTTCCTCTCAATCTTAAATAAACATGCCCCATTCAAAAAATACAGAACTAAGAACAGATATAGCCCCTGGTTCTCCTCAGACTTGACTGCCCTTGACCAGCACAAGCATCAAATAGCCCCCGCGATATGCAACTTTTCAGGGAAGTTAGGAACCAATATACACAAGCAGTTAGGAAAGCAAAGGCTAACTTTTTCAAACAGAAATGTGCATCCTGTAGCACTAACTCCAAAAAGTTTTGGGACACTGTAAAGTCCATGGAAAATAAGAGCACTTCCTCCCAGCTGCCCACTGCACTGAGGCTAGGAAACACTATCACCACCGATAAATCTACAATAATCGAGAATTTCAACAAGCATTTTGCTACAGCTGGCCATGCTTTCCACCTGGCTACCACTACCCCGGCCACCAGCTCTGCACCCTCCGCTGCAACTTGCCCATGCCCCCCCCGCTTCTCCTTCACACAAATCCAGACAGCTGATGTTCTGAAAGAGCTGCAAAATCTGGACCCCTACAAATCATCTGGGCTAGACAATCTGGACCCTTTCTTTCTAAAACTAGCCGCCGAAATTGTCGCAACCCCTATTACTAGCCTGTTCAACCTCTCTTTCGTAACGTCTGAGATCCCCAGAGATTGGAAAGCTGCCGCGGTCATCCCCCTCTTCAAAGGGGGTGACACTCTAGATCCAAACTGTTACAGACCCATATCCATCCTGCCCTGCCTTTCAAAAGTTTTTGAAAGCCAAGTTAACAAACAGATCACTGACCATTTCGAATCCCACCGTACCTTCTCCGCTATGCAATCCGGTTTCCGAGCTGGTCATGGGTGCACTTCAGCCACGCTCAAGGTCCTAAACGATATTATAACCGCGATCGATAATAGACAGTACTGTGCAGCCGTTTTCATTGACCTGGCCAAGGCTTTCGACTCTGTCAACCACCGCATTCTTATTGGCAGACTAAATAGCCTTGGTTTCTCAAATGACTGCCTCGCCTGGTTCACCAACTACTTCTCTGATAGAGTTCAATGTGTCAAATCGGAGGGCCTGTTGTCTGGACCTATGGCAGTCTCTATGGGGGTGCCACAGGGTTCAATTCTTGGGCCGACTCTTTTCTCTGTGTATATCAATGACGTCGCTCTTGCTGCTGGTGACTCTCAGATCCACCTCTACGCAGACGACACCATTTTGTATACATCTGGCCCTTCATTGGACACTGTGTTAACAAACCTCCAAACGAGCTTCAATGCCATACAACACTCCTTCAGTAGCCTCCAACTGCTCTTAAACACTAGTAAAACTAAATGCATGCTCTTCAACCGAACGCTGCTTGCACCCGCCCACCCGACTAGAATCACTACTCTCGACGGGTCTGACCTAGAGTATGTGGACAACTACAAATATCTAGGTGTCTGGTTAGACTGTAAACTCTCCTTCCAGACTCACATTAAGAATCTCCAATCCAAAGTTAAATCTAGAATCGGTTTCCTATTTCGCAACAAAGCCTCCTTCACTCATGCTGCCAAACATGCCCTCGTAAAACTGACTATCCTACCGATCCTTGACTTCGGCGATGTCATTTACAAAATAGCCTCCAACACTCTACTCAGCAAATTGGATGTAGTCTATCACAGTGCCATCCGTTTTGTCTCCAAAGCCCCATATACTACCCACCACTGTGACCTGTACGCTCTTGTTGGCTGGTCCTCACTACATATTCGTCGCCAAACCCACTGGCTCCAGGCCATCTATAAATCACTGCTAGGCAAATCCCCGCCTTATCTTAGCTCATTGGTCACCATAGCAACACCCACCCGTAGTATGCGCTCCAGCAGGTATATCTCACTGGTCATCCCCAAAGCCAACACCTCCTTTGGCCGCCATTCCTTCCAGTTCTCTGCTGCCAATGACTGGAACAAATTGCAAAAATCTCTGAAGCTGGAGACACTTATCTCCCTCACTAACTTTAAGCATCAGTTGTCAGAGCACCTTACCGATCACTGCACCTGTACACAGCCCATCTGAAATTAGCCCGCCCAACTACCTCATCCCTATATTGTTATTTATTTTGCTCATTTGTACCCCAGTATCTCTATTTGCACATCATCTCTTGCACATCTATCATTCCAGTGTTAATACTAATTGTAATTATTTTGCACTATAGCCTATTTATTGCCTTACCTCCATAACTTGCTACATTTGCACACACTGTATATATATATTTATTTCTGTTGTATTTTTGACTTTGTTTTGTTTTACCCCATATGTAACTCTGTGTTGTTGTTTTTATCGCACTGCTTTGCTTTATCTTGGCCAGGTCGCAGTTGTAAATGAGAACTTGTTCTCAACTGGTTTACCTGGTTAAATAAAGGTGAAATAAATACATTTAAAAAAATGGTGAAAGATACACTGAGTATCCCAAACATTAGGAACACTTTCTTTATATTGAGTTGTCGAAGATGTGGATATCGATTAAGGCAGCCCCCCGCACCTCTCTGATTCAAAGGGGTTGGATTAAATGTGGGAGACACATTTCAGTTGAATGCATTCAGTTGTACAACTGACTAGGTATCCCCCTTCCCCTACTACCATAACCCCGTTCAAAGGCCCTTAAATCTTTGGTCTTGCCCATTCACTCTCTGAATCGCACACATACACAATCCATGTGTCAATTGTCTCCAGGCTTAAAAATCCTTCTTTAACCTGTCTCCTCCCCTTCATCTACACTGCTTGAAGTGGATTTAACAAGTGACATCAATAAGGGATCATAGCTTTCACCTGGATTCACCTGGTCAGTCTATGTCATGGAAAGAGCAGGTGTCCTTAATGTTTTGTGCACTCAGTGTATATTCAAGACACACACAGTCCACAATTTGTGATTGTTTTGTTTACTAGTACAGTACTCCATTACCACTCCTAGAGTTTCTTTTAAAATGTTGTACCTGTGTCCAACATAATATTTTCCAGCAGAGGGAGCTGTATCTTTAACAAATGTCAAGATTTTCCCAAAACAAATCAGCAGAAGTATTATTATATCATGTAATTCTATAATGGTCTGGGAGCATCTGGGGTTAATCACCTGGGAAAGGACACATGTGCTGCTAATGTACAGTCCAACGTTTATAGCTCAGTGAGTATGGATTCTAGGAAGCACTTTGTACAAAACAGGGGCTTTTACCTCACTGAGTTTTCTTAGCTGTTTCTCGACAGCTGAATACACTGAGACAGCATTCCGGCAATGTAGCCATTGGAGCATCATTTACCCATAAGCAACTTACAGTAGAGTGAGTGCATATAAGTGAACGTGATCCCTGACACATTGCCAACTGAGACATTCCTCACAATGCCAGTCTCCCAGTAAACTGGCAGACAACTGCTACCCCATCATAGAATATGCACGGTTCAGTACTGTCTGGTACTGCATGTGCTATGAGAAACCGTTTAGGGAACAGAAGAGCATCCACTCACAAGGCACCAGAGGGCTCCGGCCGAGGTGGCGACGATGGTAGCAGCCCTGGGGGTGTTGTACATCAGGGCCAGCTCCCCAAAGCTCCCCCGGTTATCATAGGCCCCCACAGTCTTCTCTACACCATCAACCCTCATATAGATGTCAAAGGTCCCTCTGTGAGAGAGAGAGAGAGAGAGAGAGAGAGAGAGAGAGAGAGAGAGAGAGAGAGATACAGACATTATCATCCTACAAGAAACATGGTATAGAGGAGATGGACCCAATGGTTGCCATCTAGGTTACAGAGAGCTGGTAGTCCCATCCACCAAACTACCAGGTGTGAAACAGGGAAAGGACTCAGGGGGTATGCTAATTTGGTATAGAGCAGACCTAACTCACTCTATTAAAATTAATCAAAACAGGAACATTTTACATTTGGCTAGAAATTCAAAAGGAAATGATTTAAATGTCCTCCTGTGTGCTACCTATATCCCCATACTTTAATGAAGACAGCTTCTCCATCCTGGAGGGAGAAATCAATCATTTCCAGGCCCAGGGAGCCTGGAAATGCTCAATTGGTAGAGCATGGCGCTTGTAACGTCAGGGTAGTGGGTTCGATCCCCGGGACCACCCATACGTAAAACTGTATGCACACATGACTGTAAGTCGCTTTGGATAAAAGTGTCTGCTAAATGGCATATTATTATTATTATGTACTAGTCTGTGGCGAACTGAATGCCAGAACTGGACAAGAACCTGACACCCTCAGCACACAGGGGGACAAACACCTACCTGGAGGTGACAGCATTCCCTCCCCCATATGCCCCCCTAGGCACAATTACGACAACATAACCAACAAATACGGGTCACAACTCCTGCAGCTCTGTCGCACACTGGGTATGTACACAGTCAATGGTAGGCTTCGAGGGGACTCCTACAGTAGGTACACCTATAGCTCATCTCTTGGCAGTAGTAATGTAGACTACTTTATCACTGACCTCAACCCAGAGTCTCTCAGAGCGTTCACAGTCAGCCCACTGACACCCCTATCAGATCACAGCAAAATCAAAGTCTACATGAACAGAGCAATACTCAATCATGAGGCATCAAAGCCAAAGGAACTGAATAATATTAAGATATGCTATAGATGGAAGGAAAGTAGTGTGGAAACCTACCAAAAAACAATTAGGCAACAACAAATTCAATCCCTTTTAGACAACTTCCTGGACAAAACATTTCACTGTAATAGTGAAGGTGTAAACTCGGCAGTAGAAAACCTAAACAGTATATTTGACCTCTCAGCTTCCCTATCAAATCTAAAAATGTCAAACAGAAAACTGAAGAAAATTAACAACAATGACAAATGGTTTGATGAAGAATGCAAAAACCTAAGAAAGAAATTGAGAAACCTATCCAACCAAAAACATAGAGACCCAGAAAACCTGAGTCTATGCCTTCACTATGGTGAATCACTAAAACAATACAGAAATACACAACGGAAAAAGAAGGAACAGCACGTCAGAAATCAGCTCAATGTAATTGAAGAATCCATAGACTCTAACCACCTCTGGGAAAATTGGAAAGAACTAAACAAACAACAACACAAAGAGTTATCTATCCAAAATGGAGATGTATGGGTAAACCACTTCTCCAATCTTTTTGGACCTATAATAAAGAACAAACAGCAAAAACATATATATGATCAAATACAAATCTTAGAATCAACTATTAAAGACTACCAGAACCCACTGGATTCTCCAATTACATTGAATGAACTACAGGACAAAATACAAACCCTCCAACCCAAAAAGGCCTGCGGTGTTGATGATATCCTCAATGAAATTATCAAATATACAGACCACAAATTCCAATTGGCTATACTGAAACTTTAACATCATCCTTAGCTCTGGCATCTTCCCAATATTTGTAACCAAGGACTGATCACTCCAATCCACAAAAGTGGGGACAAATATGACCCCAATAACTACCGTCGGATATGCGTCAACAGCAACCTCTGCATTATCATTAACAGCAGACTCAGACATTTCCTCACTGAAAACAATGTACTAAGCAAAAGTCAAATTGGCTTTTTACCAAATTACCGTACAACAGACCACGTATTCACCCTGCACACCCTAATTGACAAACAAACAAACCAAAACAAAGTCTTCTCATGCTTTGTTGATTTCAAAAAAGCTTTTGACTCAATTTGGCAAGAGGGCCTGCTATACAAATTGATGGAAAGTGGTGTTGGGGGAAAAACATACAACGTTATAAAATCCATGTACACAAACAACAAGTGTGGGGTAAAAATTGGCAAAAACATACACATTTCTTTCCACAGGGCCGTAGGGTGAGACAGGGATGCAGCTTAAGCCCCACCCTCTTCAACATATATATCAACGAATTGGCGAGGGCACTAGAACAATCTGCAGCACAAGGCCTCACCCTACTAGAATCTGAAGTCAAATGTCTACTGTTTGCTGATGATCTGGTGCTTCTGTCCCCAACCAAGGAGGGCCTACAGCAGCACCTAGATATTCTGCACAGATTCTGTCAGACCTGGGTCCTGACGGTAAATCTCAGTAAGACAAAAATAATGGTGTTCCAAAAAAGGTCCAGTTGCCAGGACCACAAATACAAATTCCATCTAGACACCATTGGCCTAGAGCAGGGTTCTTCAATTCCGGTCCTGGAGGGCCGAAACACCTCTGTTTTTCATCCTCCTTCCTTCTAATCAGGGGCTAATTCAGACCTGGGACACCAGGTGAGTGCAATTAACTACCAGGTAGAAATAAAAAACAGAAGTGTTTCAGCCCTCCAGGACCGGAATTGAAGAACCCTGGCCTAAAGCATACCTCGGCCTAAACATCAGCGCCACAGGTAACTTCCACAAAGCTGTGAACGATCTGAGAGACAAGGCAAGAAGGGCCTTCTATGCCATCAAAAGGAACATACAATTTGACATACCAATTAGGATCTGGCTAGAAATACTTGAATCAGTTATAGAACCCATTGCCCTTTATGGTTGTGAGGTCTGGGGTCCACTCACCAACCAATAATTCATGAAATGGGACAAACACCAAATTGAGACTCCAAAAAATATCCTCAGTGTACAACGTAAAACATCAAATAATGCATGCAGAGCAGAATTAGGCCGATACCCGCTAATTATCAAAATCTAGAAAAGAGCCATTAAATTCTACAACCACCTAAAAGGAAGCAATTCCCAAACCTTCCATAACAAAGCCATCACCTACAGAGAGATTAAACTGGAGAAGAGTCCCCCAAGTAAGCTGGTCCTGGGGCTCTGTTCACAAACACAAACAGACCCCACAGAGCCCCAGGACAACAACACAATTAGACCCAACCAAATCATGAGAAAACCAAATGAGAATTACTTGACACATTGGAAAGAATTAACAAAAAAATTGAGCAAACTAGAATGCTATTTGGCCCTAAACAAAGAGTACACAGTGGCAGAATACCTGACCACTGTGACTGACCCAAACTTAAGGAAAGCTTTAACTATGTACAGACTCAGTGAGCATAGCCTTGCTATTGAGAAAGGCCGCCGCAGGCAGACCTGGCTCTCAAGAGAAGACAGGCTATGTGCACACTGCCGACAAAATGAGGTGGAAACTGAGCTGCACTTCCTAACCTCCTGCCAAATGTATGACCATATTAGAGACACATACTTCCCTCAGATTACACAGATCCACAAAGAATTCAAGATAATTTTTTTGGGGGGGATAAACTCCCTTATCTACTGGGTGAAATACCACAGTGTGCATCACAGCAGCAAGATTTGTGACCTGTTGCCACAAGAAAAGGGCAACCAGTGAAGAACAAACACCATTGTAAATACAACCCATATTTATGTTTATTTATTTTCCCATTTGTACAACACTGTATATATACATAATATGACATTTGAAATGTCTTTATTCTTTTGTAACTTTTGTGAGTGTAATGTTTACTGTTAATATTTATTGTTTATTTCACTTTTGTTTATTATCTACTTAACTTTCTTTGGCAATGTTAACATATGTTTCCCATGCCAATAAAGCCCTTCAATTTAATTTAATTGAGCGAGAGGGAGAGAAAGAGAGAGGGGGAGTAAGAGAGAGAGAGAGAGAGAGAGAGAGAGAGAACACATTGTATAATCTAACAGTCCTTTCAATAAAAATACTGTGATCTTTATTTTACCAGGTTAGTCTCATTGAGATTACAAATCAATTATGTTACAGGAGTGGGTCGCAGTTCCGGAGCGATCCACTAGGTGTCATCCTCCGACAACCATAGGCACCTCCTCACTCACAGTTGGGACTAATTATCTGCCTATTGGTGTCACCTGTAACTATCTGATACACTTGTGTATTTATGCCCTCACTTCCCTGTGTTCCCTTGCTCAGTTGTCTCTGCTAGTTCCTTGATGTGAAGCAGTACGTGTCAGTGTCGGATTTTCAGGTACTCGAGAAGTGTTCTCCCTGCGTTATTGTGTTTTTCCAGTCAGAGTTAGTATTTCGTATTGTTTGCTGTCAGCCTGTTTTTTGGAGACCTATGTGCTCCTCATTTGGTTTTGTGAATAGTCCGTTATTTTGTATCCTGGTTTTGGGACCACCAGTAAAGATCCTTGTTTCACCATCTCTGCCTACTGCCTACTGTCTATCCTGCACCGCACCTGGGTCACACCTCACACCAACCCTTACACTCTTTTACAAGAGAGACCTGGCCAAAATAGCAGCACACAAGGTTTCAAACCATTTCCAACATAACACAAAGCACTACAGTTTAAAAATATAAATTTACACACTGAGCAACAAGATGGTTTGGGGAAGTGTGGTGCAACTAGCACTTTTCCATCATAGTGTTTACCCTAGCTTAAATGATTAACTGAAATGAAACTATTGCCACATATACTGTAATGTAGCAAATCTGGGGAGTAACCCCGCCCTCAGTCCAATGTCAGTCCAGAATGAAGGAAGTTAGTAGTTTCGCGAGCCAATGCTATCTAGCGTTAGCACAATGACTGGAAGTGTATGGGTATCTACTAGCATGCTAAACTACCTCTAACTTCCTTAATACTGGACACAGAGACATAAAATGGTATCCATGAGTTCATCTGACTCTGGGGAAGTAGATAAAGGGCATCATTACCAAAATCCCGAAGGATCCATTTAACTGCTGAGCCAAGAGGTCCAAACCTCTTGACGAGGTTGCTTCTACAGTATGTCAGGGATTACCTTTCAATGACGTAGAAGTTGTCACCATCGTCATCTTCATCTATGATGTGTTCTCCTACCTCAAGGAACTTCTCAAACATGGCGTCTAGTACTTGGGAAAATTGTTCCTGTGACATGAGAAAACAAACACATTACAAACTGAAACAAAGATCTGTGGATTATATTAAACTACAAGTATATTAAATTAGAAAACACACATAGTATTGAGTATTTGTAATAGTAAGGCCACATTACCCATTACATAAGCCACAGCATCATCACAGTACAGTACGTAGGATAAATGAATACTTGAACTTGATTCCTCTCTACATGCTGTTAAGAGTATTTAAAAATAACTGGCAGAAAAATCCCACAGTGCATTGGGCCATGACAAAGTTACAGGCCTCGGGCTACGGTCTGTTCTTTTTTCTGTGTACTGTTAGTGTGTGTGTGCATACATGTGCCAATGTGTGTATTTGTGTGTGTTTGTGTGGTTGTGTGTGTGTATTTGTGTGTGTGTGTGTGTGTGTGTGTGTGTACAGAGTATGTCAGTCCATTGAATCACAGCAGCCAGTGGGTGGAGGGGAAGAGAGGCCCACTCAGCCTTAAATGAGGGAATATGTATTCATTTTACCGGGTCCAGGTTTTTGAACAGCAGGATGCCTCTGCAGGCTTCCTGTAGTCTCTGCCTCTGTTCATCTGTTTTAGGATGGGTGACCTGGGAAAACACACACATGCCACTCATGTTATTCACAGAGACATTTTGAGAGGAAACATCATTAACATGATGCCACCATAACTCATGCATACCCCAATGCACTAACTCCAATACTAATCAAGTACAATATCAAGTGGAATTGAGATCCTGATTCAGAAAAGATACTTGACACTTGATGCTTGTCATCCTGTATCCTGTTGTTCCTCTGTAATACACTTTGTTTTCAGTTGTACAGTAGCACTATTTTGAATGCTGATAATGGTACAGTCACTCCTCTGTCTGTCTGGGCCATCGTACCCTCTGATCTTTGTCTTCCTCATCTTCATCAGGGTTGAACGCCTCGGCACAAACTGTGGGATAGAGGAGATTAATGAAAGTTACTACAAGACATTCACATTCACTTAAAAGGCAATGCGTTGAGCAGAAATGTTCTGTTAAAAAGACATACAGTCATTCTGAAGCCATGTTGTCAGAAAAATGTTAAACAAAATAATCTGAGCTAGTCCATTTATTTAACTAGGCAAGTCAGTTAAGAACAAATTCTTATTTACAATGACGGCCTACACCGGCCAAACACGGACGATGCTGGGCCAATTGTGCGCCGCCCTATGGGACTCCCAATCACGGCCGGTTGTGATACAGCCTGGAAATCGAACCAGGGGGTCTGTAGTGACGCCTCAAGCACTGAGATGCAGTGCCTTAGACCGCTGCGCCACTCGGGAGCCCATGTTAACGATCCAAGACTACATGGGGTGAGAGTGAGATTCTGGTGTTTCCCAGGATTTCTTCCATGATCCCACTTATCGCAGTCATATAAGCAACTGTCTAATTCTGCTGAGATTTAGAGTCTTTGTGATAAACTTAACACCACACCATTGTTTAAAGTGTGGGGTCTAAAAAAGGTTTAATCAACGTGGCATTTGTATAAACATGTAGATATTATCTCCTTCCTGTGAACTTGCTCAATGCTCCGTGGCATCACTGAGAGATTTAGTAGACATATTAAAGCCTCACTCTTTAAATAGATCAGAGAGTGAGTTAACATCCAACTGAACCAGAGGTCAGTCCTTCTACTTGTGAAAGACAAAGCACATATCTATTGTTTACACATAACCTATATTGTATTTGGCTAGACTAGACCTTAATTCAACTTTTCCATCCGAAAGGAATCACACTATGATTTTTTTATTATGTAAAATAAATATGAATTGTTTTTATATAGAGTCTGAAGACCTTTATTGATTTTATATAGAGTCTGAAGACCTTTATTGTTTTTATATAGAGTCTGAAGACCTTTATTGTTTTTATATAGAGTCTGAAGACCTTTATTGTTTTTATATAGAGTCTGAAGACCTTTATTGTTTTTATATAGAGTCTGAAGACCTTTATTGCAGTGTGTGGACAGCACTGATCTTTCTTCTTTTGTACCACACAAAAACAAGACTGGTATCCTGACCCCAATCTGAGACCTTAAAGGACGCTGGCCAGAGGACCTCTCTCTTCCACTCCCTTACCGCTGGCATGAGTCAGTATGGTTGACCAACCTAGCCCATCAGCTCCTAGATGCCTCCAGCCAACCATCATGTTACCAACCATGCAGGTAATGGTAGTCACTCCTCTGTCTGTCTGTCTGTCTGTCTGTCTGTCTGTCTATCTGTCTGGATTAATAACCTCAACCTCCCACACAAGAGACTAGGATTGATCCTCATCTCAACAGTGTCCTCCTGCACCTGGTTTGAACTCATGTCACCCTACCCATAATTCACTGATGTACTTCCTTCCTGGGCTTTGCTAACGGAAGATAGAGGCAACGGTGGTAATTCATCTCTACTATAAGCAGAGGCCAAATGGAACACAGTGGAGAAACAGTTATGATTAATGACCTCCGTGTTAATGCGTCAAATCTTTCCATATCAGTTACATTATCCAGGGGATTTTAATATCCACAACGTTTGGAGAGTTTACCTGTCCTACATACTCATGCTTACTCTTAAACAAAATCAAAAATATTATTCTGTGATTTTTACTAAAGAGTGGACCTAAAAAATTAAGTGCAGCCTGACTGCCAGCGTAACTTCAGATAGTATCCCTGAGTAAGAGGTTTGTTTTGTAGGTTGACTGCTGACTGAACGACTGCTGACTGAACGACTGCTGACTGAATGACTGCTGACTGAACGACTGCTGACTGAATGACTGCTGACTGAACGACTGCTGACTGAACGACTGCTGACTGAACGACTGCTGACTGAACGAACAGGCCAGACAGAGTTAGTGCTGTACTGTAGAAGATGGAAGATTCCTAGTAAAGCAGGTCAATTATTGAAATGGTGACGTTTCACTGCGGTGCTGACTGAATGACTGCTGACTGAATGACTGCTGACTGAATGACTGCTGACTGAATGACTGCTGACTGAATGACTGCTGACTGAATGACTGCTGACTGAATGACTGCTGACTGAATGACTGCTGACTTCAGGCTCTCTGGGTGGAGAAGCTAAACATACTGCAGCAAAAGAATATGCCTGCTAATAATGTTCAGGCTTTCGTTACAGCCCAGCAATAACACACCTGACTCAACAACAGATGTAACACACTCACCTGATGCTCTTCTAATGAATCGACTCATCACTGGAGCTGAAATAAGAGGAAAGCAAGATGTTAGGCATACATATAGGATTCATATCGGATTCATATAGGATTCATATAAGATTCATATAGGATTCATATAGGATCCATATATGATTCATATAAGACTCATATACGATTCATTTAGGATTCATATAAGATTCATATAGGGTTCATATATGATTCATATAGGATCCATATATGATTCATATAGGATTCAAATAAGACTCATATACGATTCATATACAATTCATATACGATTAATTTAGGATTCATATAAGATTCATATAGGGTTCATATAGGATTACAATCCTCTAAGGCCAAAGAAAGAAAGAGGACTTCCAATATTGCAGTGATACCATACAGAGGACATGTTCTGAGAAATGTATCAAAGCTGGCAACTGAATGATGGGTGAAAAGGACATTTATCTACTGTGGATTGTTATAACAAAATGTTAATCACAGATGCTTAATGCATATCCTCTTTCTTTGATAACTTCATCAAACCAGGTAAACCAGTCTACCCCCAAGCCATAAGACTCCTGAACAGCTAATCATGGCTACCCGGACTATTTGCACTGCCCCCCCACCCCATCCTTTTTACGCTGCTGCTACTCTGTTAAGTATTTATGCATAGTCACTTTAACTCTACCCACATGTACATATTACCTCAACTACCTCAACTAGCCGGTGCCCCCGCACATTGACTCTGCAACGGTACCCCCCTGTATATATAGCCTCCCTACTGTCACTTTATTTTACTTCTGCTCTTTTTTTCTCAACACTTTTTTTGTTGTTGTTTTATTCTTACTTTTTTTTGTTTAAAATAAATGCACTGTTGGTTAAGGGCTGTAAGTAAGCATTTCACTGTAATGTCTGCACCTGTTGTATTCGGCGCATGTGACCAATAAAATTTGATTTGATTTGATTTGATTTAAATCATAACTGCTTTTGGTCAATATTGCCCATGCCGAGCTAACATGGCTGCCATAGAATTGGTGGTGTCATGTAAATGCATCATAATACTTCAAACTGTGTCAAGTCTCTCTACTATATATTTGGCTCTGCATAACACCAGGTATGCAAGCACCCTTTGTTGGCCTAAAACTCCTAACAGGGAACAGCTGCTGAGTCCTTTGAATTGCATTTTGCTTCTCTGAACAAAATTTAATTGAGAATGAATTTAAAGCATCAATGAACCAAAGCAATTTAAAACACTTAGCTCTAAGAACAATACCTTCACATGAAAAATACATGAGGTAAGAGGTCTCATCTCACCCATGAATAGCTAGTTAGCCAGCCTCTCTCTCTCTCTCTCTCTCTCTCTCTCTCTCTCTCTCTCTCTCTCTCTCTCTCTTTCTCTCTCTCTCTCTCTCTCTCTCTCTCTCTCTCGCTCTCTCTCTCTCTCTCTCTCCTCTCTCTCTCTCTCTCCTCTCTCTCTCTCTCTTTCTCTCTCTCTCTTTCTCTCTTTCTCTCTCTATCTCTCTCTCTATCTCTCACTCTCTCTCTCACTCTCTCTCTCACTCTCTCTCTCTCTCTCTCACTCTCTCTCTCGCTCTCTCTCTCCCTCCTCTGAATATAATTATGAGCTGAGGGTTTGGTTGTGTTGTGTAAGGGGGAATTATAGATCCTCTCACGGGCCACGAAAAGTGCAGTCAAGGCTTGCCAGTAAGAGGAAGATTGAACGCACCTGACTGCACCTGTCCTGGAACAACCATCTCTCAGGGTTTGTCCCGTAGCTACATTACTAATTGTTTATAAAAGAATAATCAGATGCAGACATGTGATGGGGTTGAAGCGAGATGGAACTCAGTCTTTGATGAGCTCAGACTGTTTACTTTAGATTCACTGACTACAGAAGCCCAGGAGGCGCAACTTCCCACAATCCCATATGCATGTCGCACCAACATAAATCCGCAAAGGGCATCACACACTGTATCTCAGGGATAATCAACTAGATTCAACTAGATTGAGTGGATGGTCAGGGGGCCGGAACATAATTACAAATCATTTGTAGACTGCATTGACCGCAAGAAGCCCAAACAGATATAATATTTTACTAAGCGTAATCATTTCAAACCTTGTTTACATTTGTATACGATCACATACACTACCGTTCAAAAGTTTGGGGTCACTTAGAAATGTCCTTGTTTTCGAAAGAAAAGCAATTTGTTTGTCCATTAAAATAACATCAAATGTATCAGAAATACAGTGTAGACATTGTTAATGTTGTAAATGGCTATTGTAGCTGGAAACGACTGATTTTTAATGGAATATCTACATAGGCGTACAGAGGCCCATTATCAGCAACCATCAGTCCTGTGTTCCAATGGCACGTTGTGTTTGCTAATCCAAGTTGATCATTTTAAAAGGCTAATTGATCATTAGAAAACCCTTTTGCAATTATGTTAGCACAGCTGAAAACTGTTGTGCTAATTAAAGAAGCAATAAAACTTCTTGAGACTGGTTGAGTATCTGGAGCATAAGCAATTGTGGGTTCGATTACAGGCTCAAAATGGCCAAAAACAAATAACTTTCTTCTGAAACTCGTCAGTCTATTCTTGTTCTGAGAAATGAAGGCTATTCCATGCGAGAAATTGCCAAGAAACTGAAGATCTCGTACAACGCTGTGTACTACTCCTTTCACAGAACAGCGCAAACTGTCTCTAACCAGAATAGAAAGAGGAGTGGGAGGCCCCGGTGCACAACTGAGCAAGAGGACAAATACGTTAGAGTGTCTAGTTTGAGAAACAGGCGCCTCACAGGTCCTCAACTGGCAGCTTCATTAAAATAGTACCCGCAAAACACCAGTCTCAACGTCAACAGTGAAGAGGCAACTCCGGGATGCTGACCTTCTAGGCAGAGTTGCAAAGAAAAAGCCATATAAAAAAAATTAGTCATTTAGCAGACGCTCTTTTCCAGAGCAATTAGGGTTAAGTGCCTTGCTCAAGGGCACATCGACAGATTTTTCACCTAGTCGGCTCGGGGATTAGAACCAGCGACCTTTCAGTTACTGGCACAACGCTCTTACCCACTAAGCTACCTGCCGCCCATATCTCAGACTGGCCAATAAAAAGAAAGATTAAGATGGGCAGTCTGAGATATGGCTTTTTCTTTGCAACTCTGCCTAGAAGGTCAGCATCCCGGAGTCGAGTTTCAGAAGAAAGTTCTTTGTTTTTGGCCATTTTGAGCCTGTAATCAAACCCACAATTGCTTATGCTCCAGATACTCAACCAGTCTCAATAAGTTGTATTGCTTCTTTAATCAGCACAACCGTTTTCAGCTGTGCTAACATAATTGCAAAAGGGTTTTCTAATGATCATTTAGCCTTTTAAAATTATAAACTTGGATTAGCAAACACAACATGCCATTGGAACACAGGACTGATGGTTGCTGATAATGGGCCTCTGTACGCCTATGTAGATATTCCATAAAAAATGAGTCGTTTCTAGCTACAATAGCCATTTACAACATTAACAATGTCTACACTGTATTTCTGATCAATTTGATATTATTTTAATGGACAAAAATAGCTTTTCTTTCGAAAACAATGAAATTTCTAAGTGTCCCCAAACTTTTGAACAGTAGTGTACATCACTTTTGTTTTGAGCCAACTTTGCCGTCGGACAGAGCGGGGCACCTAGCTCACGCCAGGGAGGCAACCTGGTTCCAAATCAAATGCAAATCAACTTTCAGCCGGTGCAAAACACACCTACACTGGCGCCCAGGCGAGATTAATCTCTCCCCCTCATTGCGAAGAAGAAACTGACGTCCGTGGGCATGACGTAGCGTTTGGCCAGAGCAAGGAGTTTAGTTAGCCAGGCAAGTTGCAGCCCTGGGTGGCCTATCCTCCTAATAGCAGCCATCCAGACTTCCTCTTCAGTCAGGGTCCACGACCACTGAGGAATGGAATGCTAACCTGTCACAAACACTTTTTCCCCCCAACAGCTTTGCTTTCAGACCTACAGAGCTGTGCAATGCCAATCACATACTGTTGCATATTAAAAGCCTGAAAGGCTGGTCATTTATATGATGTCAGGTTTTCATCACTCTATTTGTTTCTTCATCAACTCAATTGGCTACGTAATAATGTAAAGGCCTACGTAATAATATAAAGGCCTACGTAATAATGTAAAGGCCTACGTGATTTTTTGAGGACTGTATAGGCCTATTTTTGCTCTTGTTCCCTCTGTAGTAACTTGGCCTACATGCACTGTATAGCGCTAATGATGTCAAATGAAATCAAGATACGCTGTCGGTTAGAGATCAAAGGCTAGACAGCTGTACTGTATCTTCATTAGTATGCGCATCAATCAGCCACCATGGCATGACCATATATGGGCAATACCGGCCCAGACAAAATCAAAGCCATGGTGTTGTTACAATGTGGCAAGCAATTCGAATGCTCATCACAAATCACTGGCTACATTCTCTCTAGGAGGCAAACATATTGCAATTGTAGGATTCAATTCCATCCCATTCTATTTATTTCCATTCCAATATTACATTGGCTGCAGAATAGAGTAGAATATCGCCGTGGTTATTATTCTTTACCAATGAATTCCTCGTCGTCACTCTCCTCGTCCTCTCCATTTTCAGAATCGATCTGCATGGCTTCGTCGATGAAATTGACCGCTTTCCCACTGGGTCGCGTGGCCGAATTTTGGTCATTGCCAAACGCGGCCCCTGTGGTCTCACTGTCCTTCAGTTGGGTGAAATACTGCAAAGCGAACTCGAGCAAATCTCCCGGCTGATTCCGCAACACTTCCACAGTAAAGCTCTGCAACAGCTCCGTCAAGCCTTCAGGAATTTCTATACTCATTCCTGATGTCAAATCTATGAGAATTACGAATAAAATGTATACCTAATGTGCTTCCAAATAACGAAAGAATTATATTCAATTCAATTCCAAATACAAGAGACAGTAAAAATGAAACTGGGATAAACGCTTAATTGCCCGATGAATGTTTTATAATCCCCGTACAATGTAGAGAATCCTTTCAATATGTTGAATGAAAATGGAATCTTCTGCTGCTCCTGCTGGCTACAGGAAACCCAAGCATGTGACCCAAGAAACCATGGCAACCACCCACCCAGGGATCGCGTATGAGAGCGAGCTGCAGCAATGCATGGGATGGCAAAAACTGCAGTGGCATGTTGTAAGCGTTGACTCATTTAATGTAACCAAACAGAATAGCCTACTCATAGCAAAAAAAAAAAAAAAAAAGTTTATATATATATATAAAGGAATACCATAATGGCACGTGATTCATAAATACACTCGAAGTCTTATAATGAATATGCATAAAGCAGCTGGCAATTGCTTCAGGCCATTCTATTCTATTCTACTCTGTTCTGTTTACAGTCATTGGTTCAAGCTGGACAAATGGTCACGCGTTACAGTAAATGGCCTATATTTTGTCTACTTTCCAACTACGTGTTAAATGATGTAAAGATAATTCCAGCTAAAAGCTAAAAAGGGAGTACAATTAGACTGGCACTTCCTGTTCTGACCCACTTCCTGTCTGTCTTTAGGGAGGAAACGTAATAAATCAGTCGGACTCATTTTACTGGGTTATTATCAAGGGACTAGGGCCTAGGCTTCTGTGCTGAGGAGATGACCAGCTTTCACAGTTAATACTTGGGTCCTTCCCTCTCAGACCCATTCTTACTGGGGATCGTCAAGGGACCTGTGGCCACTGTGCTGTAAAGGACTAGCTTGGTCCCAGATCTGTTTGTGCTTTCTTGCCAACTCCTTGTCAAACCAATGACTATGGTGGATGGTGGTTGGTAAGACGTTAGAAACAGATCTGGGACGAGTCACACACATGCATGGGGTTTTCCCTCTTGACGTACATTCTGTGTGTGTGTCCATCCTCCTCACATAGTCAATGTTCATCCGTAGAATTCAAGTGGGACAAACAATAGTTTGTGTGTAATTCAAAAACCATTATGTATTGTTGTAATCCCAGCAAGGCAGTGTTCCCAAACTGCTGCCGATGTGACTGACTGTGCCCTCATGGCCTTGTGTTGGGGAGCAGCCAGCCAGTCTTTTCCAGGGCAGATTTGGATGGAAGAATGTGGTATTAGTGGAATATTAGTGTGGGAACATTTTCTACCAAACTGCTGTAGGCCTGTGAACCAACTATAAAACATAGAGAGGTTAGCCACATAGAAGTGTTTTGACACAGTATAACAACAATTTGATTTCAAATGTAATGCAATGTGGACAAAGTAGTATTAGATCATTTCAGACTGGAGGGTTTTGACAGTGTATTCTGTTTCTTGTTTATTAATTGAGCAGCATTACAGTTATAAGCAAACAAAGAACCCATCTGTGTGTTTTCCTGTAGGCTGACTCACTAATACCCTCACTGTACAACAGTCTACACAACACCACCACCACAACCATCATCAATACCCTAACCATCACCACCATCACCATCACCAACACCATCATCACCACCATCATCACCACCATCATCACGACCATCAACACCACCATACCATCACCACAACCATCACCAATACCATCATCACTACCATCAACACCACCCTACCATCATCACCACCATCATTACCACCATCACCACCACCATCATCACCACTGTCATCACCATCACCACCATCACCACTATCACTACCACCACCATAATCACCACCACCATCACCACCACCACGACCATCAACACCACCACCACCATCACCACCACCACGACCATCAACACCACCACCACCATCACCACCACCACGACCATCAACACCACCACCACCATCACCACCTCTGACTTCACCTCTGTGCCTCTGCTCTGTGCTGTCTGCCAGGGCTCGGGACCCCTCCCCCTATTGTAGACCCCTCCCCCTGCTGTGGCTGTGGCTGGCCCAAATCTGTCACCATATATCTTGTGGACGTGTGTTCCCGTTCAGGCGAGGCATAGAGCAGAACAGAGGGAACAGAACAGTCTCGTGGAGCGACCCCTTAATGCAGCACAACACAGTCACTGCTGCTACTCAGCTTCTACCACTCCCACTACATCATTCATTCAGGCCAAACACAACCGTTCAAAATAAGTTATTTTATTATATTCTATTGTGTACTGTTTTACTCTATTCTAGTCAAATGTAGTCTATTCTGTTTGGCTCTATTGTAGACATACAGGGCCAGTGGGCCACACATCATTCTCTTCTTTATAGTCTGCACAATGGTGGGTGAAAAGAGGAATCATGATGTCACATGGCCTGACAGCAGGGCATGGCATGGGCAGTGTGGCAGTGGGGCAGTGTGGCAGTGTGGGAGTGTGGGCAGTGGGGCAGTGTGGCAGTGTGGGAGTGTGGGCAGTGGGGCAGTGTGGGAGTGTGGGCAGTGGGGCAGTGTGGGAGTGTGGCAGTGGGGCAGTGTGGGCAGTGGGGCAGTGGGGCAGTGTGGGAGTGTGGGCAGTGGGGCAGTGTGGGAGTGTGGGCAGTGGGGCAGTGGGGCAGTGGGGCAGTGTGGCAGTGTGGGCAGTGGGGCAGTGGGGCAGTGGGGCAGTGTGGGCAGTGGGGCAGTGGGGCAGTGGGGCAGTGGGGCAGTGTGGCAGTGTGGGCAGTGGGGCAGTGTGGGCAGTGGGGCAGTGGGGCAGTGTGGCAGTGGGGCAGTGGGGCAGTGGGGCAGTGTGACAGTGTGGGCAGTGGGGCAGTGTGGGCAGTGGGGTAGTGTGGCAGTGGGGCAGTGGGGCAGTGTGACAGTGTGACAGTGTGGGCAGTGGGGCAGTGTGGCAGTGGGGCAGTGGGGCAGTGGGGCAGTGTGACAGTGTGGGAGTGTGGGCAGTGGGGCAGTGTGGGAGTGTGGGCAGTGGGGCAGTGTGGGAGTGTGGGCAGTGGGGCAGTGTGGGCAGTGGGGCAGTGGGGCAGTGTGGCAGTGTGGGCAGTGTGGCAGTGTGGGCAGTGGGGCAGTGGGGCAGTGTGGCAGTGTGACAGTGTGTGAGTGTGGGAGTGTGGGCAGTGGGGCAGTGTGGGAGTGTGGGCAGTGGGGCAGTGTGGGAGTGTGGCAGTGGGGCAGTGTGGGCAGTGGGGCAGTGGGGCAGTGTGGGAGTGTGGGCAGTGGGGCAGTGTGGGAGTGTGGGCAGTGGGGCAGTGTGGGAGTGTGGCAGTGGGGCAGTGTGGGCAG
This sequence comes from Coregonus lavaretus, assembly GCF_964263955.1. Classification (NCBI taxonomy): domain Eukaryota; kingdom Metazoa; phylum Chordata; class Actinopteri; order Salmoniformes; family Salmonidae; genus Coregonus; species Coregonus lavaretus. The sequence continues at coordinate 34,086 of NW_028156344.1, forward strand.
TGGGGCAGTGGGGCAGTGTGGCAGTGTGGGCATTGTGGGCAGTGGGGCAGTGTGCAGTGTGGGAGTGTGGGTAGTGGGGCACTGGGGCAGTGTGACAGTAGGGCAGTGTGGCAGTGTGGGCAGTGGGGCAGTGTGGCAGTGTGACAGTGTGGGAGTGTGGGCAGTGGGGCAGTGGGGCAGTGTGGGAGTGTGGGAGTGTGGGCAGTGGGGCAGTGGGGCAGTGTGGCAGTGGGGCAGTGTGGGCAGTGGGGCAGTGGGGCAGTGTGACAGTGTGGCAGTGGGGCAGTGTGGCAGCGGGACAGTGTGGGCAGTGGGGCAGTGTGGCAGTGTGGGCAGTGTGGCAGTGTGGGCAGTGGGGCAGTGGGGCAGTGTGGCAGTGTGACATTGTGGGAGTGTGGGCAGTGGGGAAGTGTGGGAGTGTGGGCAGTGGGGCAGTGTGGGAGTGTGGGCAGTGGGGCAGTGTGGGCAGTGGGGCAGTGGGGCAGTGTGGGAGTGTGGCAGTGGGGCAGTGTGGGCAGTGGGGCCGTGTGGCAGTGTGGCAGTGGGGCAGTGTGGGCAGTGGGGCAGTGTGGGTAGTGGGGCAGTGTGGCAGTGGGGCAGTGTGTGAGTGTGGGCAGTGGGGCAGTGTGGGAGTGTGGCAGTGGGGCAGTGTGGGCAGTGGGGCCGTGTGGCAGTGTGGGAGTGTGGCAGTGGGGCAGTGTGGGCAGTGGGGCCGTGTGGCAGTGTGGCAGTGGGGCAGTGTGGGCAGTGGGGCAGTGTGGGTAGTGGGGCACTGGGGCAGTGTGGGTAGTGGGGCACTGGGGCAGTGTGGGTAGTGGGGCAGTGGGGCAGTGTGGGTAGTGGGGCACTGGGGCAGTGTGGGTAGTGGGGCAGTGGGGCAGTGTGGGTAAGGGAATCACTCCGTGCTACTGGAGCTGACTTTCTTAAGGTTGTTTCTGCTTTGTGCATTTTCAAATGAGCACAAGAGGGCAGTTTAACAACGGGCCAGACGAGGAGCAGATTGCAGAAGCAGACAGTGGTGAAAGTTTGGACAGTATACCTTTCATAGTTAGGGTTAGGTATAGAGTCATGAGAGAGCAGGCCTGACATCAGTAACAACAGGCCTTTGATCTAGGTTCAATGATTTATTGAAGAAGCATAAACTAAGTACACATTGTTTTATACAGCACTATGGAAGAAAAACTAGCGAACACAATGTAGGCTATACATGTACAGTCATGTCAAATGAACATACAGTGTATCAAAAAATCACATAATTGAGTTAGGCTAACAGGGCAGAGTTGCAACTTGAGATGTGTAAATCTTACAGAGAGAGTACTGTGAAGAAACAGCTCAGGTTCTCACAGCTCAGTTTAGGGTGTGGGAGCATCACCAGGATCCAAGTAGTTTATTTAGGATAGCTTCCCTCAACAAATGTATGAGGGCAGTGTGACATTTTATGACAGTGGAATTCCACCACGTACTTTTCACCACCTGTTATGACATATGTTTTGGTGTTTTGTGTGTGTGTGTGTGTGTGTGTGTGTGTGTGTGTGTGTGTGTGTGTGTGTGTGTGTGTGTGAGAGTGTAGAAAATGGAGGAGCGAGCGTGTGTCTTTTTGGACCTAGACTTGGCGCTCCGGTACCACTTGCCGTGCGGTAGCAGAGAGAACAGTCTATGACTAGGGTGGCTGGAGTCTTTGACAATTTTGAGGGCCTTCCTCTGACATGGCCTGGTATAGAGGTCCTGGATGGCAGGAAGCTTGGCCCCAGTGATGTACTGGGCCGTACGCACTACCCTCTGTAGTGCCTTGCATTCGGAGGCCGAGCAGTTGCCATACCAGGCGGTGATGCAACCAGTCAGGATGCTCTCTATGGTGCAGCTGTATAACTTTTTGAGGATCTGAGAACCCTCCCTATAGGCTGTCTCATCGTTGTCGGTGATCAGGCCTACCACTGTTGTGTCGTCGGAAAACGTAATGATGGTGTTGGAGTCCTGCCTGGCCATGCAGTCACAGGGAGTACAGGAGGGGACTGAGCATGCACCCCTGAGGGGCCCCCGTGTTGAGGATCAGCGTGGCAGATGTGTTGTTACCTACCCTTACCACCTGGGGGCGGCCTGTCAGGAAGTCCAGGATCCAGTTGCAGAGGGAGGTGTTTAGTCCCAGGATCCTTAGCTTAGTGATGAGCTTTGAGGGCACTATGGTGTTGAACGCTGAGCTGTAGTCAATGAATATCATTCTCACGTAGGTGTTCCTCTTGTCCAGGTGGGAAAGGGCAGTGGGGAGTGCAATAGAGATTGCATCATCTGTGGATCTGTTGGGGCGGTATGCAAATTGGAGTGGGTCTAGGGTTTCTGGGATAATGGTGTTGATGTGAGCCATGATCAGCCTTTCAAAGCACTTCATGGCTACAGACGTCAGTGCTACGGGTCGGTAGTAATTTAGGCAGGTTATCTTAGTGTCCTTGGGCACGGGGACTATGGTGGTCTGCTTGAAACATGTTGGTATTACAGACTCAGTCAAGGACATGTTGAAAATGTCAGTGAAGACACTTGCCAGTTGCTCAGCACATGCTCGGAGTACACGTCCTGGTAATCCGTCTGGCCCTGCGGCCTTGTGAATGTTGACCTGCTTAAAAGTCTTACTCACATCGGCTACGGAGAGCGTGATCACATAGTCAAGACACCCCCACGTGTTTTTATGGCAGGTCGACTAATTTACTTGATTAGGTGTGGTCTCTTTGATAGTCCAATCAAAGCTATTGTAGATATAACATGATTTGACGTCATTTTATCTGTGGCCAATGACCTTGAGCCTTCTTGGATGGGCACTTCTAATGTTACTCTGAGTGACAGAACACTGAGCCAATCATGGCGCAACTAGGGAACATTATCACGGCGCAACTAGAGAACATTACCAACCCATAGGCTCCTTATGTTCCGCTGGCTGCCCCTCCACCACAGAAAGCACTGAGCTAGGCTAAAACACCTGCATTTTGGAGCTGCCTTACTCAAGAAAGCAAAAAAGAGACCAAGTTTGTATGCAGCTTTATTAACTCAATTTTTTTTTTTTTTTACATGTTTTTACATTGTTTGCAAACTGATATGTGACACGTATTAATGAGGGCAGATACGCATGTGAACAACGGGTCACAACTCAGTACACTCGAAACCTAAGCATTATGAAACTTATATTCGATCAAATAAGCCTCACCTATCAAAATAGAAATTCACTTAGTTTGACCAAATTTGATTCTCTCTCATTGCCTCACCATACAAAAACTCCTCACTTGGTCTGCTTAATGCTTATTTTCGCGCGGACATATTTTGGGCGGAGTCAACCCTCTCGCTTCGCCTCTTCATCTCCATTTGTACTTTGTACCCTTTTGTACGTCCTCCTCCATTCGACAGCGCGTGGCTGCGTGTCCCCGCCCTTCAGCGCCCAGATTCGACCAAACTGACAGCTGCGACTCAGTCACGAGGGGAACATGGAGCACGGAGAATTCAACTTTCTGCTGGCTACCGATTCATACAAGGTGAGTGACATTATGCACTGGGTTTACGCAATAGTTAGCGACAGTATTATACCTAGGACTATGTCTCTTGAAATGTCTTAAGTCTGTGGTGGTTCTAATTTATTGTAATTTATTTGTGTGGATATTTGAAGGTATAATACAACCACAGCCAGCTAAGCCAAATCATCTATGATAAACAGACCTGCTACAGTATTATATCTGAGTTCTGTGGTCACCTTCTATGGTCTCCTGAAGTCTGAATAATATTATAAGAGTCCATTATATTGGAAGTTAATATAATGGTATCGCATAATCAGAAACGAAAATGAAAGTAATTCCCATTGCTTTCTGTTTACAGTGAAACATGATGGTCTTTATGCAAAGCTGCAATAAATCATAAAACCCAGATCTACATTTTATCAGTGGGTTTTTGTCTTTTCTTTTCATTTTTTTATTCCCATGTCTTTTAACATAGTGGCTGTAGTACATTTAATTAATATGTCATACTAAAAGTAAAGGGTCAGGCTGCAGCAGCACCTTGTTACAGTGTATCCTTGTAATAAATCACAGTAATAGCGGGAACCACACCCAGCTACATACTTTATAGAGATGGTGATACATTGTTATGACCTGATGTTGGCTATAATAGTTTATGAACCATATGCTCAGTTAGATTCTTCAATATCCGTTTAGACTTGTTGCCATTGAGGACAAGGGTTTAATCTGCCCTTGGATTTCAAGGCCTGATATGCTCACTGGACTGTCGAGTAGTTCTGTTTTATGCGGTCAAGAGCTGCCTCAGACGTGACAAACTGAGAGTACCTTAAGGAGAGGTTTATTTCCAAAACAATCACTTTTTTATTGATGCCAGTTAGACAGAAGTTGGCTTGGCAACAGACCTATTGATATAAACTACTGAAACAAGCTGTTATACTTTTTGAAAGGGATTAAAGGAGGTGTCCAGACACCTTTTGTGTGATTTCACGTTTTTGAGAAACTTACCCCAAACAGCAAATCACTTCCTCATCCTCATTGTGTAGTATGGGGGACCCGAGGAAACATGAACAAAGGCTCCAAAAACACCCAAAATACCTCATTTTAGAAACAGCAAAGCTCTCAGTATAGTGATGCAGGCCTTTAGATGTTGTACACATTACATTTTTGTAATTCCGAACTTTATCTGCAACGTTATAGCGATACCTCTACCCAATCTCCAGGTAACTGCCAAAATAAAGGAAACACTTGAGTACATTTTACATTTTTGTAATTTAGCAGACGCTCTTATCCAGAGCGACTTACAGGAGCAATTAGGGTTAAGTGTCTTGCTCAAGGACACATCGGCAGATTTTTCACCTAGTCAGCTCGGGGATTAGAACCAGCGACCTCTCGAGTACTGGCACAACGCTCTTAACCGCTAAGCTACCTGCCGCCTTGTAAATGACGGATCCAAAGTATACTGAAAGTATGGAGTGCTTTCACACAGGAAGCACATTGAAGCTGTTCTGGTGGCTCGTGGTGGCCCAACGTGCTATTAAGACACTTTATGTTGGTGTTTCCATTATTTTGGTAGTTACCTGTAGCAGCAGGCTACACTGAGAATGGAACAGCTGGATAGGGCAAACGTCTCGAGTCGCACAAAAGGGAATATAACATTACAGATAAAGTTCGGAATGATACAATTTCATGTGTACAACATCTAAAGACCTTTGCCATTTCTAAAAGGACATATTTGGGTGTTTTGGAACATTTGTTCATGTTTTCGCGGTGGTCCCCATACTACACAACAAGGATGAGGAAGTGATTTGCTGGGGGTAAGTTTCTCAAAAACATTTCAAATCACAAAAAAATATGTCTGGACCCTTCTATAACAAAACAAATTGAGATTGTAAAAAAGGAAACTTCTCCTTTAAGAAGTGGACACAATGGTCTCCACAGTTCACCTCACATTCACAATAAATGCTGTTGCTTTTGGAGCTGCTGATCAGAAACAAGTAGCTTTGGAGAGAACACCTTCTTTGACTACCTTGTGCTGCATATATTATAAATAGCATACAGACAGTTTCTTTGGCATACAGGTGTATGATATTAATGATTTTCTCACAGCAGGAAATAATCCTGCTGCAACAGGAAATGTGAATTATTGTTTGGATTATAATTAATGGACAGTTTAGTAGGTGTTGATACATTTTTAGAAATTAAAAGCCTTTAGAAGCCTTTTTAAACCTTGAATATACACCAGAAGTTTGCATTTTCTGCTGTGCAGGACATTTCCTGCAACAACAGGGTGACCAAATTAAGATCCTACATCTGTACTATCACAAGAATGGTCATGTTGTCAATAGTTTTCAGATCCTGTCTTGCATCTGTTTATGCTTTTGCTGGGACACTACTCAGTCAGGTCCATCAGAGCAGGAGTGGAGTAGGTCAGAGACAGGGTATAACTGGGTGACATTTAGAGTTTAAATTCATCAGGGTGAAAAGGGGTGAAGAAAAGGGTAGGAGACCGTTGCTGCCAGTGATACCAAAGGTCACTAGCACAGAGCATGCAGAGGAAGAGTGGGATGGTTATGTAATAAAACAAATATCCTAACATCATCTGGGCCCGTTTATTTAACCAACAGTAAGATTATTTTTCTCCAGGGCAAAGGAGAAAATTGTACACACCTGCTGGAAACTGCAGATTTTTGATGACAAGTCCCCAAATAATCTCAGTAGCAAATATTACACATTACATTTACATTTTAGTCATTTAGCAGACGCTCTTATCCAGAGCGACTTACATGAGCAATTAGGGTTAAGTGCCTTGCTCAAGGGCACATCGACAGATTTTTCACCTAGTCGGCTCGGGGATTAGAACCAGCGACCTTTCGGATACTGGCACAACGCTCTTAGACACATCTGCTTCCTGTTTATTATACACCTGTACAGATATCTGCATGTTTTCTTCTGATTGTAGATTTCTACATAATGTAAAGCAGGTTGGAGGGACAGTTGATGTTAAGTGTGTGTGAGAACGTGAAGTTTCAGGATTGTCAAATTAGTGACGTTCTGTACATTACCTTGGAAATAATGGCCGATGTCCGCCTCATCCCTTTGCAGAGTAAATTATTCCAAGGTAATGTACAGAATGGAGGTGTTTATCCCGCTTATTCCACAGTTACCAAAGAAAACAACACTAAAGCACAAATGTATCAGCAGAATACATTTTTTGCCCATTGATATTTGTATTTTTATAAGCAAAATCATACTTTTCATATTTTGGTTGCTAGAGACGCGACCCAGTTGTTCGTTCGATTAGTTCTATATTTAAGGGTGCAACCTAGTTGTTCATTCTATATGTTCCCAACGTTCTTATCCCTTGCTTGCTAGCTAGCCAACTAGCTACGTCTAACACAGTGACGACCTCTGCAGCCAGAATAACAGCAAAGTAGCTGCATTTGCATTTGTTTAAGCTGTTTTCTATTGACATTAATTTGGATACATCCATAAAAATGAGCTGATGATGCCCAATTTTGCCTGGCATAGTGCCTTCTCGTCAGGACACTCGTCGACACTTTTCATAATCAAAAATGAGTATTCGACAATGCTGTGATATAATTAAGCAATAAGGCCAGAGGAGCCCGTGGTATATTGGCCATATTTCACACCTCCTCGGGCCTTATTGCTATTATAAAGTGGTTACCAATGTAATTAGAGCAGTAAAAATATATGTTTTGTCATACCCGTGGTATAGTGTCCGATATACCACAGTGGTCAGCCAATCAGCATTCAGGGCTGGAACCAACCAGGTTATAATTGTCATTAACTGTATTTCTATAATGTTATTTCAGGTCACACATTACAAGCAGTACCCTCCTAACACCAGCAAGGTTTACTCCTACTTCGAGTGTCGGGCAAAGAAAACACAATCCACTAAGATTCAGAAAGTGAAATATGATGAAACTGTATTTTATGGACTTCAGTATATCCTTCATAAGTATCTGAAAGGTAAGACAAATATCATTCTTACTATTACTAAATTGACCATTCCGCTCGAAGGACCATGAAAAAGAACAGCATCAAGTACACCTCTAGTACACCTCTAGTACACCACTAGTACACACCTAGTACACACCTAGTACACCACTAGTACACCACTAGTACACACCTAGTACACCTCTAGTACACCACTAGTACACCACTAGTACACACCTAGTACACCACTAGTACACACCTAGTACACCTCTAGTACACCACTAGTACACCACTAGTACACATCTAGTACACCTCTAGTACACCACTAGTACACACCTAGTACACACCTAGTACACCTCTAGTACACTACTAGTACACCACTAGTACACACCTAGTACACCTCAAGTACACCACTAGTACACACCTAGTACACCACTAGTACACACCTAGTACACCACTAGTACACCACTAGTACACACCTAGTACACCACTAGTACACAACTTTTACTGTCTTATTCTTAATTTACAGTTGAAGTCGGAAGTTTACATACACCTTAGCCAAATACATTTAAACTCAGTTTTTCACAATTCCTGACATTTAATCCTAATAAAAATTCCCTGTCTTAGGTCAGTTAGGATCACCACTTTATTTTAAGAATGTGAAATGTCAGAATAATAGTAGAGAGAATGATTTATTTGAGCTTTTATTTCTTTCATCACATTCCCAGTGGGTCAGAAGTTTACACACACTCAATTAGTATTTGGTAGCATTGCCTTTAAATTGTTTAACTTGGGTCAAACGTTTCGGGTAGCCTTCCACAAGCTTCCCACAATAAGTTGGGTGAATTTTGGCCCATTCCTCCTGACAGAGCTGGTGTAACTGAGTCAGGTTTGTAGGCCTCCTTGCTCGCTCACGCCTTTTCAGTTCTGCCCACAAATGTTCTACAGCAGGGGTGTCAAACTCATTTTAGCTCAGGGGCCACATGGAGGAAAATCTATTCCCAAGTGGGCCGGACCGGAAAAATCATGGTATATATAACTTAAAAACAACAATTTCAGATTGTTTTCTTTGTTTTAATACGATCAACATACAACATAAAGCTGGAGCCTGAGGACAGTGTGTCCAAAATAGTACAAGCACAACATCACTATTAATCATAAAACACGTCAAGTTTATTTGAAAATTCTAAAGAAAAAGAACACACAAACACACAATGCCTCAGTGATTAACAGAACTGTTTCACAGATCACAGAACTATATCAGGGTGTCATTTCTCAGGCAGAAATGTAGATAAAAATAATGAAATCCTGTTCCCCAAACAAGTGCAAGAACCACAGAGTCAAGAATAGGTTAAATATACAAATAAAATAAAATCAATTAAAAACAATAGCACATCAACATAAAAACATATAAACATAAATCTGAAAGCGTTGCTCAAACTCCCGTAACAGTCCCGTTATTTTATCTTTGAACCGCTTCATGTCTGCCACATGTTGGGTCGCGCACACATTTTTCAGACAGGGGAAGTGAGCTGCATCACCACCGGCAAGTTGCGTCTCCCACAATGACAGCTTCAACTTGAAAGAACGTATGCTGTCATAATACTGCGTGACAACTTTGTTGCGCCCTTGCAGCTGTTTGTTCAAGTTATTCAGGTGCTCTGTAACATCCACCATAAATGCAAGGTCCTGCATCCATTCTGCGGAATGAAATTCTAACACTGGTTTGCCCTTTTCTTCCATGAACTGTTCAATTTCTTCTCGTAAATCAAAGAAACGCCTCAGCACAGCACCTCGGCTTAACCATCTTACCTCAGTGTGGTATGGCAGGCCATAGATGTGGTCTTTCTCTCTGAGAAGGCTGTCAAACTGACGGTGATTCAGGCTTCTGGATCGGATGAAATTAACAGTTTGGATGACCACCTTCATGACGTTATCCATCTTTAATGACTTGCAACACAAAGCCTCCTGGTGCAAAATACAGTGAAAAGTCAAAAAATCACGTCCTCCATTTGCAGATTGCACTTTCTCTCTGAACTTTGTCACAACGCCTGCTTTTTTCCCGATCATTGAGGGCGCACCATCTGTAGCCAGGCTGACAGCGCGGGACCAGTCCACTCCGACCCTGTCTAGCGCGCCGACGAGTGCGGTAAAAATATCAGCTGCTGTCGTTGTATCTGTCATCGGCACCAACTCGACGAACTCCTCGGTGACGGTCAATGTGTCATCAACTCCGCGGATGAAAATGGCCAGTTGTGCAACATCTGTAATGTCCGTGCTTTCATCAATTGCAACCGAAAACGCAATAAATGACTTTACTTTTTGCTTCAACTGGCTGTCCAAATCCACTGAAAGATCGGAAATCCTGTCTGCAACTGTGTTTCTTGTCAGGCTGATATTTGCAAAAGCCTGCCGCTTTTCAGGGCACACAATCTCCGCTGCCTTCATCATGCATGTTTTTACAAATTCACCCTCACTAAATGGTTTTGAAGCCACTGCGATTTCATTAGCAATGAGGTAGCTAGCTTTCACTGCAGCGTCACTGATGTCTCGGCTGTGAGTAAACACAGACTGCTGTTTCTTCAGACCCGCCAACAGTTCATTCACCTTCTCTCATCTCCGCTGTCCTTGAAAGTTGTCATATTTGTCGGCATGAAGACTCACATAGTGGCGACGAAGGTTATATTCTTTCAGCACTGCAACATGCTCTGAACACACCAAACATACAGCTTTCCCATTCAATTCCGTGAATAAATAGGATGACCATTTTTCTTCGAACACTCTGCACTCTGCGTCCACTTTTCTCTTTTTTGACAGAGACATATTGGGGCAATGAGGGTGCCAAAGCACATAATGTTAAAAGTAGAAGCTGTAATAAATATTGCGGGCAAAACAAAGTAGCTCATTGGCTGCACGTGCTTGACCTACTTGCTCTGCCCTGGTATAAACAGTTTGCTTGCTTAACACAATTGCTATTGCGCCATCCAGTGGACGCAATTGGAACAGCAGTTTATTTTATTGAAAAATTGCAGCGCATTTTTATACTTTACAATGTTTTTTTATTTTTTTTTATCATCTCGCGGGCCGGATTAAACCCGTTTGCGGGCCTGATCCGGCCCGCGGGCCGGACGTTTGACACCCCTGCCTTAGCCAAATACATTTAAACTCAGTTTTTCACAATTCCTGACATTTAATCCTAATAAAAATTCCCTGTTTTATGTCAGTTAGGATCACCACTTTATTTTAAGAATGTGAAATGTCAGAATAATAGTAGAGAGAATGATTTATTTGAGTTTTTATTTCTTTCATCACATTCCCAGTGGGTCAGAAGTTTACACAAACTCAATTAGTATTTGGTAGCATTGCCTTTAAATTGTTTAACTTGGGTCAAACGTTTCGGGTAGCCTTCCACAAGCTTCCCACAATAAGTTGGGTGAATTTTGGCCCATTCCTCCTGACAGAGCTGGTGTAACTGAGTCAGGTTTGTAGGCCTCCTTGCTCGCACACACTTTTTCAGTTCTGCCCACAAATGTTCTATAGGATTGAGGTCAGGGCTTTGTGATGGACACTCCAATACCTTGACTTTGTTGTCCTTAAGCCATTTTGCCACAACTTT
>NW_028156343.1:0-54265 GCF_964263955.1 Coregonus lavaretus
CCCACTCTCCCCATTGATGAAAGAGTTTTGTGGAAAATGTAAATCCTTCGCCCGGTTCTCTGGCCCCTGGCAAAGATTTCAGCTTCACCTCTTCCTCTCTGCTCCTTGTCCCTGGCCCCAGCCCTTCCCTTCCCGAAGTGTACACTTGAATAATTTTTCTTGAGAGTATGTCTTAACGTATCCTTTAACATTTCGTTTTGTTTTGAGCTGTGTTTTAGCTCTTATATCAGGGACTGTGATTTAGCTGTTACAGTGCCTTCGGAAAGTATTCAGACCTTGACTTTTTCCACATTTTGTTTCGTTACAGCCTTATTCTAAAATGGATTACCAAGAACCGGATGGTCATTCTGACAGACCTCCAGAGTTCCTCTGTGGAGATGGGAGAACCTTCCAGAAGGACAACCATCTCTGCAGCACTCCACCAATCAGGCCTTTATGGTAGAGTGGCCAGACGGAAGCCACTCCTCAGTAAAAGGCACATGACAGCCCGCTTGGAGTTTGCCAAAAGGCACCGAAAGACTCTCAGATCATGAGAAATAAGATTATCTGGTCTGATGAAACCAAGATTGAACTCTTTGGCCTGAATGTCAAGCGTCACGTCTGGAGGAAACCTGGCACCATCCCTACGGTGAAGCATGGTGGTGGCAGCATCATGCTGTGGGCATGTTTGTCAGCGGCAGGGACAGGGAGACAAGGCAGGATTGAGGGAAAGATGAACGGAGCAAAGTACAGAGAGATCCTTGATGAAAACCCGCTCCAGAGCGCTCAGGACCTCAGACTGGGGCGAAGGTTCACCTTCCAACAGGACAACGACCCTAAGCACACAGCCAACACAACGCAGGAGTTGCTTCGGGACAAGTCTCTGAATGTCCTTGAGTGGCCCAGCCAGAGCCCGGACTTGAAGCTGATCGAACATCTCTGGAGAGACCTGAAAATAGCTATGCAGCAACACTCCCCATCCAAACTGACAAAGCTTGAGAGGATCTGAAGAGAAGAATGGGAGAAATTCCCCAAATACAGGTGTGCCAAGCTTGTAGCGTCATTCCCAAGAAGACTCAAGGCTGTAATCGCTGCCAAAGGTGCTGTTACATCAGGGCCTGTGTTTTAGCTGTGATATCAGGGCCTGTGTTTTAGCTGTTCTATCAGGGCCTGTGTTGTTTTCTGCTGTTCTGCCTGTGGCTATGGAACCCTGACATGTTCACCAGATGCGTAAAGAAATTTGGGCACAACATTTCAGGAAAATAAGCTTTTTGTGCATATGGGACATTTCTTGGAACTTTTATTTCAGCTCATGAAACATGGGACATTTATATTTTTGTTCACTGTAATAAGTTTTCCGGTGGTTATTATGTTGTCAGGTGAGAAACAACTTTTTTCGAGGCTGCCTCCCCTCCTTGTTCGAGCAGGTTTCGGGGTTCGTCGTCACCGGCTTACTAGCCACTGCCGCTCCATATATCATCATTCCATTTGTCTTGTCTTGTCAATTACACACACCTGGTTCTTATCCCCTCATTAGTCTGTGTATAACTGTTCCCTCTGCCCACCTGTCATTGTGGGTGATTGTTTAATGTCAGAGTAGTGTAGCTCGGTGGAGCTACTCGCACGTTGTTATTGCCAGGGTAGATATTTCCCCTGTGCCTGTATATTGTTGGAGTATCCCGTACCGTGTATTGCCAGGGTAGATAGTTTCCCCTGTGCCTGTTTTCGTGTGTCGCTATCTAGCGCAATTGTGTACGATGGAATAAACTCTGTATTCGGTGATTTACCCTCCTGCGCCTGACTCCTTCTATCACACTCATCACAGAATCACCCACCCATTATGGAGTCAGCGGGAGAGGAGCGCATGCCTGGAGTCGTTGCACGGGTCCAGGAGCATTCCACGATGTTGGCCAGCTTGGGGGAAGCGATGGATCGGGTTCTTCAGTTCGTCCAATGCCTGGAGAGGAGAGAACCCGATCTGTCGAGACCAGCTGGCCAACAGGATCCAGCCACCTACACCCCAGCACCCGGAGGGATCCAGATATCCCGACCACGGGCGTTCGTCGGGACGGCGGCACTCTGCCAAGGATTCCTCCTCCAACTGGAGTTCTACTTCTCCAGCATCAGGCCGGCCCCATTGGAGCGGGAGAAGGTGTCCGTCCTTGTTTCCTGCCTCTCGGGGAAAGCCTTGGAGTGGGCCAACAAGGTTTGGAACAAAGGAGGAGCCGCGTTGGAGAACTACGGGGAGTTCGCTCACCTCTTTCAGGCGGTCTTCGATCACCCGCCCGAAGGTCGAGCATTTCCGTTGCCATCTGCGGAAGCAACTGGTGGACATGGCCATCCATTTGGACAACCTGCTGGCAGCCAGAGGACGTCCTGGGAGGGGTCTGCCCGTTTCCACCCCGGACGACTCGGATCCTGAGCTGATGGAGCTGGGTGGAGCCGCCGTCCGAGAGAGCGGAGGACTACAGCGACAGTGCCACTCCGGTGGCACGAAGGCACAGTACACCACACATAGTCGTCAACGCTCTTTGGGTCTGGAGGCAGCAGGCAGGGCACTCTCGCATCACCCCAGGTATCGAACACCCACACTCATTCAGTGCCCTCTGCTGTGTACTGTACCCTACCTATCTACTTTCCCGATCACATGTTAGTTACCCAGTGTAAGGCGCTAGTCAATTCAGGCGCAGCTGGGAACTTTATGGACAAGGCATTCTCACGCCGTTAAGGCATTTCATTGGTTCCCCTATCCATTCCACTCCCCATCAGAGCACTTGATAGTCGACCATTAGGGTCTGGTTTTGTTAAGGAAGTTACTGTACCAGTCACCATGATCACCCATGAGACTCATTGTGAGCAGGTTACTTTTTCTAATATTGAGTCTCCTGCTTTCCCTGTGGTATTAGGTATCCCTTGGCTAGCACTCCACAACCCCACCATCTCATGGCCGCAGAGGATTCTCACGGGGTGGTCGCAAGAGTGTCAGGGTAGGTGTCTAGGTGTTTCCGTTGGTGCAACCACGGTGGAAAGTCCAGACGGTACATCCACCGTGCGCATTCCCCCCGAATACCTCGATCTGGCGCACGCATTTTCTAAGACGCAGGAGACAAAATTACCACCTCATCGGGCGGGGGATTGCGCGATAAACCTTCGGGTAGACGCTGTACCTCCCAGGAGTCATGTGTACCCCCTGTCGCATGGCTGAAACGGTGGCTATGGAAACATACGTCACCGAGTCCCCTGGGCCAGGGGTATATACGTCCCTCCACTTCACCCGCCTCCTCGAGTTTCTTCTTTGTGAAGAAGAAAGACGGTGGTCTGCACCCGTGCATTGATTATTGATCACTGAACAAGGAGACGATAAGATTGAGTTATCCTCTCCCCCTCATTCCTTCAGTGATTGAGTCAATGCATGGGGCGCGCTTCTTCACCAAATTAGATCTCAGGAGTGCATACAACCTGGTGTGTGTTCGTGAGGGGGATAAGTGGAAGACGGCATTCACCACAACCACGGGGCATTATGAATACCTGGTGATGCCCTACGGTTTGATGAATGCTCCATCCGTCTTCCAGTCCTTTGTGAACGAGGTGTTTTGGGACATGCTTGGTCGCGGTGTGGTGGTCTACATCGATGACATCCTGGTGTATTCTGCTACGCGCGCCGAGCATGTGTCCCTGGTTTGCAAAGTGCTGGCCCGACTGTTGGAAAATGACCTTCATGCCAAGGCAGAGAAGTGTATGTTTTTCCAGCAGTCCGTCTCCTTCCTCGGATACCGCATTACCACCTCAGGTGTGGAGATGGAGGGAGATCGCATTTCAGCCGTGCGTAATTGGCCGACTCCAACCACGGTTAAGGAGGTGCAGCGCCTCCTTGGCTTCGCCAACTACTGTCAAAGGTTTATCCGGGGCTTTGGCAAGGTTGCAGCTCACATTACATCCCTGTTGAAGGGTGGGCAGTACCGGCTCCGCTGGTCTGCTGAGGCTGACCTGGCCTTCAGTAGACTGTGGGGTCTGTTCACCTCAGCCCCGGTACTGGCCCACCCCGATCAATCACTAGCGTTCGTAGTGGAGGTGGATGTGTCTGAGGTAGGGATAGGCGCTGTCCTATCTCAACGCTCGGGCACGCCACCCAAGCTCCGCCCCTGTGCCTTCTTCTCTAAGAAGCTCAGCACGGCGGAGCAGAACTACGACGTTGGTGATCGGGAGCTGTTGGCTGTTGTCCGAGCTTTGACCGTGTGGAGGCATTGGCTCGAAGGGGCGAAACACCCTTCCCTCATCTGGACAGACCACCGTAACCTGGAGTACATCCGGGCAGCGAGGAGGCTGAATCCTCGCCAGGCCAGGTGGGCCCTATTCTTCACCCGGTTTGATTTTTCACTGTCATACATTCCGGGTTCGAAGAACGTGAAGGCAGACGCACTGTCCCGGCTGTATGACACAGAGGAGAGGCCCAGAGACAACACCCCCATACTCCCGGCCTCCTGCATTGTGGCGCCGGTAGTATGGGCGATGGACGCGGATATAGAGCAGGCATTACGCACAGATCCATCTCCACCTCAGTGTCTAGCTGGGCTGCGGTACGTGCCTGCTCTTATCCGTGATCGTCTGATCTATTAGGCACACAAGTCACCCTCCTCTGGTCACCCAGGTATCAGTCGTACAGTGCGCTGCCTGACCGGAAAGTACTGGTGGCCTACCTTGGCTAAGGACGTGAGGGTGTACGTCTCCTCCTGCTCGGTGTGCACCCAGAGTAAGGCACCTAGGCACCTCCCAGCGGGTAAGTTACAACCTTTACCAGTTCCACAACGACCATGGTCTCACCTAAGTGTTGATTTTTTGACTGATCTTCCCCTCTCCCAAGGTAACACCACCATCCTGGTCTTTGTGGACCGCTTTTCAAAGTCCTGCCGCCTTCTTCCTCTGCCCGGTCTCCCCACGGCCCTGCAAACTGCAGAGGCCCTGTTTACTCACGTCTTCCGGCACTACGGGGTACCAGAGGATATAGTGTCCGACAGAGGTCCCCAGTTCACATCCAAGGTCTGGAAGGCGTTCATGGAACGTCTGGGGGTCTCGGTCAGCCTGACCTCTGGGTTCCACCCCGAGTCAAATGGGCAGGTGGAACGGGTAAATCAGGATGTGGGTAGGATACTGCGGTCCTACTGCCAGGACCGGCTGGGGGAGTGGTCGGTGTTCTTGCCATGGGCAGAATATGCCCAGAACTCTCTCCACCACTCCTCTACTAACCTAACGCCAATCCAATGTGTTTTAGGTTACCAACCGGTTCTGGCACCGTGGCACCAGAGCCAGACCGAGGCTCCTGCGGTGGATGACTGGTTTCAGTGCGCGGAGGAGGCGTGGGACACTGCCCAAGTTCACTTCCAGTGCGCCGTGCGTCGTCAGAAGACCAATGCTGACCGCCACCGCAGTGAGGCCCCGGTCTTCGTATCGGGGGATCGGGTCTGGCTCTCAACCCGGAATCTGCCCCTCCGCCTGCCCTGCCGGAAGCTGAGCCAGCGGTTTGTGGGGCCGTTCAAAGTCCTGAGGAGAATCAACGTGGTCACTTATAGGTTATTACTTCCCCCTGATTACCGTATTAACCCCTCGTTTCATGTGTCTCTCCTCAGGCCGGGGGTGGTTGGTCCGCTCCAACCACCCCCGGGAGATTCCTCCACCTCCTCTGGACATCGAGGGGGCCCCGGCGTACTCTATACGTTCCATCTTGGATTCGAGGCGTCGGGTGGGGGGCCTTCAGTACCTCGTGGAGTGGGAGGGGTACGGTCCGGAGGAACGGTGCTGGGTCCCGGTGCGGGATTTCCACCGTCGCCATCCGGCTCGCCCTGCTCCGCATCCTCCTGGCCGTCCCCGAGAACAGGGTCGGCACGCTGCTGGAGCTGCGCGTCAAGGGGGGTGTACTATCACGACTTCCGCCGAGGCTGCCTCCCCTCCTTGTTCAGGCAGGCTTCGGCGTTCGTCGATACCGGCTTACTAGCCACTGCCGCTCAATATATTATCATTCCATTTGTCTTGTCTTGTCAATTACGCACACCTGGTTCTTATCCCCTCATTAGTCCGTGTATAAGTGTTCCCTCTGTCCCCCTTGTCCTTGTGGGTGATTGTTTATTGTGAGAGTAGTGTAGCTCGGTGGAGCTACTCGCACGTTGTTATTGCCAGGGTAGATATTTCCCCTGTGCCTGTTTTCGTGTGTCGCTATCTAGCGCAATTGTGTACGACGGAATAAACTCTGTATTCGGTGATTTACCCTCCTGCGCCTGACTCCTTCTATCACACTCATGACATGAGTAAGACATTGAGACGTCAAACTGTCAAACACATGTTTCATTTTCCTTATTCAGTTAATCAGTCTGAAATGTGTACCATAGGCATATTTTATGTATTACTGGTGATTGACATAAATGACTTGTCTAAATAGCATGCAGCAATCAAACATAATAATGGTCAGCCATGATGATAATGTGATGAAATAATGTCCCATATTCCCTCAGGACCACATCATATGAAGGGGGTAGACATTACACCTTTATGTAACCAGTCATAACCCCTTCATTAGTGTTGCAGTATCATTCACTACAACTGTCATAGCACATTATTCAACATCATCCCTAAGGAATTTTCCAAATAAAAGTCCCTTCGAATAGCTCCTTATTTATCAGTACAACATAAATGAGTATTATTACTGTCAACCCCCCTGACACACTATTTACGCAACATCCTGGGAACACTGGGTAAGCCTCAGAGCATTACCCAGGTAACATTACCAATTTAGAAGGGGTGGGAACCACACCTGGGTGAAAATAGTGTATTTCCTATACTCAAACTAGCTGTACTTAAAGATTGAGCTTGTTTGATGCAATGGAACCAACAGAATAGTCCCAAAAGTGCAAAAAACATAAATCTGACACCACAAGTAGGTACAAGCAAACGCTCAAAATATTTGAATGATTTCAAATACTATTTGAACCCAGGTCTGGATAACACCAGTGCAATTGATGTCATTTTAACATCTTAATGGATGTGTTCTGACGATGGTCCCCTCCCTCCATTCCTCTCGTCCTCAGGTCCAACCTGTCCCTCTCTCCGGGGAACGTCACTGAGACACACATATGGGACCTCTTCAAAACGTACGACCACCATGCCCGATTTCTATCTGTTTTAGTTCTGTAGCTACATCTCTATTTCTATATATATATATATCTCCATGTCCACTGCTTAGGCTTCTCTTGCTGTGACTTTCTTTGTTTCTTACATGATGTGGTGTGATAATCATCAAGTAACATAAAATTAACACTTGAAATGGTTAACACAAAATGGCCGCCGGTCCACCATTCTAATCCAATGACGTTTATGGAAAGGGAATCATCATTCTTTTACATTCTAATTATATGTTCTGTACTGTAGGTGCGAGGAAATAGAGAGTATCAGAGTTCTACATTCTAATTCTATGTTCTGTTCTGTAGGTGTAGGGAGATAGAGAGTATCAGAGTTCTACATTCTAATTCTATGTCCTGTACTGCAGATGTGGGGAGATAGAGAATATCAGTGTTCTTCATGAGAGATTCTGTGCCTTCATCAACTTAAAGAATGCCAACATGGCCGCTCTCGCCTTGGAGAGGCTCCAGGTGAGTGGTGGGATGAAACATAATGCTGTCAAAATGCCTTCAACTATGTGAGATGTGCTTTCAATTATTTAGTTTGTACTGTTGTGACTATTCTATTGGTTCCATTGTACTTTTGGGACTATAATTTTGGTTCCAAGTACTTTTGGGACTATGCTATTGGTTCTATTGTACTTTTGTGACTATTCTATTGGTTCCATTGTACTTTTGTGACTATAATTTTGGTTCCGTTGTACTTTTGTGACTATGCTGTTGGTTCCATTGTACTTTTAGGAACACATTTATTTAACCCGCACCGGTGCGTCATTCTAAGTTTTAAAAAAAAGCACAAATACAACAGCAAACAAGCAGTGTGTGTGTGTGTGTGTGTGTGTGTGTGTGTGTGTGTGTGTGTGCAGGCATGTGTGTGGTGTAAAACAACAAGCTTCCTTAAATAAGGCAATGCAAACTAGTGACATGGGGTGACAACTAGAAACAGATACATGTCTCAACAACCTATTCATCTATTTGTCCTGAACTCCTCTAGGGACACCAGGTCGTGGAGTTTTATGTTGGCTTGGAGGGAATTCCAAGATCAGGGGGCTGAATAATGAAAGGACCTTTTTCCATGCTTGGTTTTACATTTCAGGACTGTTAGCATAAAACAAGATTGAGATCTGAGCTTGAATGTGTTCTCATTTCGTGCTAGAATAGAGGATAGATAAAATGGCAGTTTTCCTTAAATGGCCTTCTGAATAAGAATGTACCAGTGTTTGAGCTTGCGTGTTGCTAATGATGTCCACCTGACAGCACTGTAGAGATCACAATGGGGAGTTAGATGTCTCTGCATAATACACAGGGTCAAGACCTGTATCAAAAATTATCACCATTGTCCAACACAGAGAGTAAAGTACAACAATTCAACTCCTTTCTGGTGGCAAAGGAAAAAAACGTTGTTATTGGTTCCATTGTACTTTTGGGACAGTGCTATTAGTCCCATTGTACTTTTGGGACTATGTTATTGGTTCCATTGTATGTATTTGGACTGTGCCTGTTGTTTGTCCTCCTGTCCAGGGGGTGGAGCTGGAGAGCACCAGGCTGGTAATCAGGTACCCAGTCCTCAGAGAACCAACCCTAGAGGCCTCAACACCTCCTCAGCCTCCCAGTATGCCTCCTCAGGATAAGGACATCTGTCTGTCTGTCAAAACATCAACTATAATTTATAAACATATATAAGCACTTATAATGGGTTAATTATGAGTTATTCTTAAATGTTACCAATCAACTCAAATAATCTTTTGAAATGTACAAAAGGACAGATAAATGACGGAAGGAGCACAGGCATGCAGGTGCTTGTGTTTTCATACTGTTTGTGTGTGTGTCTCTCTCCCTCCCAGGTCCAGGAGGATGGCTCCCGTCAATGGTGATAAGTGTTTCATCTGGAGGATATTATTTTTTAGACCAGAGGAAAGAGTGCCTCCTATATTGATTATTTTTAAGAAGGTCATACCAAGGATAATTTAGCTATTTGATTTAGAATGTTAAGAAACCTAACTATCCAAAAAATAGATACAACGATTATTTGATTAAAAAATATTGTTGGCCTTACTGCTATTAGCCCATACAAACGCATTGAATAGCAGATTCACTACATGGAATAAAATATAGTCCCCCAAAAAAAATCTAAAGGAAGTTTATTCTGAAGTGTCTGTGTTATGTGGGCAGCTTGTCTCTCCCTTTTCTGTTTCCCTTCCTCCTTGTTTTGTCCCCTCTTTGTCTGTTGTATCTGTATGTGTGTTTGTCCCCATTATGTTGGTGCATCTGCCGGTGTGTGTCTGGAGTGGATCGGGGGGCGTGCTCAGGATCTGCCTCTCCTGTGCAGCTGCGGGTTGTTTCCAGTGATTCCTGCCTACGCAGCTGCATCTTATTCTCTCATCAACCTGCACTACTAATTCCTGGGCATGGCTCTCCACCGTCACCAGATCGTTGTTCTTACTAGAGCGGTAACTTGGCTCACCAGTAGAGTTAAATTGTCTTTGTCTTCAGCCTGGCTCTTTACTCTCCTTAACCTGTCGTTTGTTTTGTCTTCAGTTCAGACATACCTCCCAACCTGCCTGCCTCCCTGCCTGCCTGCCTGCCTGCCTGCCTCAGCCTCTACTTCCTCCGGAGCCGACTAGCCCACTCTGTTCCTTTTCTTCAGTTGTTTTTGGACCAAGACAAATTGAACTTTTATTAAAATAATTTTTGTTTCTTCCACTCCCTTAGTCGTGTTTTGTTTCTCTGAGTGCTGGGTTTAACCATAGCTTAACAGTCTGTCCTATACCTGAGAGATATAAGTAAGATCGTAATATATATATTTTTTTAACATGGATTTAACCCCTTATTTTTGGCACTGAACAGTATATACTTCCATAATTTTGTCTTGTGTGGCCTTTGGGTGTCCTAGAGAAAAACAACAGACATGTTCGTGATAGTCTCATCTTTCCACACATTAGTGTGTAGCCCAAAATGTTTGGATGCTACAGATCGACTGTACCGACTTCAGACGAGTCCCAAGACGCTTGAGGGGTTCGTAGAGCAACATTTTATGAGAAGACCGATTTTCGGGACGTCTCATGGTGTCACGATCGTCATATGGAACAGACCAAGGTGCAGCGTGATGGACAAACATACTTTAATTAGTTAAAGTTTAAACACAAAACAAGAAACGACTCGTGACGTCCAACGGTATCAATGACCGAACACGGAACAAAAACCCACAAACCCAAAGGGAAAACAGACAGTTTAAATATGGCTCCCAATCAGAGACAACCAGCCAACAGCTGACACTCGTTGCCTCTGATTGGGAGTCACACAGGCAAACATAGAAATCAACAAACTAGAACCCCCAACATAGAAATAAACACAGAATAAACACACCCTGGCTCAACAAATAGAGTCCCAGAGCCAGGGTGTGACAGTACCCCCCCCTAAAGGCGCGGACTGCGACCGCGCCTCAACTAAACAAAATAGGGGAGGTCTGGGCGGGCATACCTCCTCGGCGGCGGTTCTGGCTCCGGCCTTGACCACCACCCTCCAATACACCCCCCATAGCGCCCCTGGTCCAGTCTGGCCCCGCCGGCTGGAGCAGGACTGGACATAGCAGGAGCGGTTAGCTTCAGCTCCATAGTGGAGCAGTTGACCGGTACCTTACCAGGCACCGGTGACCCAGGCACGGGTTGTGCTGGACTGACGACGCGCACCCCTGGCTTGGTGCGTGGAGGAGGAACGGGCCTTACCAGGCTGACGACTCGCACCCCTGGCTTGGTGCGTGGAGGAGGGACGGGCCTTACCAGGCTGATGACTCGCACCCCTGGCTTGGTGCGTGGAGGAGGAACGGGCCTTACCAGGCTGACTTCTCGCACCCCTGGCTTAGTGCGAGTTGCAGGAACAGGCCGGGCCGGGCTGACGACGCGCACCGTAGACTTGGTGCGAGTGGCAGGAACAGGCCGGGCTGGCGACGCGCACCGTATACTTGGTGCGAGTGGCAGGAACAAGCCGGGCCGGGCTGGCGACGTGCACCGTATACTTGGTGCGAGTGGCAGGAACAGGCCGGGCCGGGCTGGCGACGCGCACCGTAGGCTTGGTGCGTGGAGCAGGGACAGGTCGGTCTGGGCTGGCGACGCACACCGTAGGCTTGGTGCGTGGAGCAGGGACAGGCCGGACTGGGCTGGCGACGCACACTGTAGGCTTGGTGCGTGGAGCAGGGACAGGCCGGACTGGGCTGGCGACGCACACCGTAGGCTTGGTGCGTGGAGCAGGGACAGGCCGGGCTGGGCTGGCGACGCACACCGTAGGCTTGGTGCGTGGAGCAGGGACAGGCCGGACTGGGCTGGCGACGCACACCGTAGGCTTGGTGCGTGGAGCAGGGACAGGTCGGGCTGGCGACGCACACCGTAGTCTTGGTGCGTGGACCAGGGACAGGCCGAACCGGGCTGTGGAGACGGATAGGAGGCCTGGAGTGAAGAGCGGCCACAACCCGTCCTGGCTGAATGCCTACCCTCACACACTCTGTGTGAGGCATCCGCACAGGACGTACAGGACGGTGTACCCCTGGCCTGGTGGCCTTCTGGATCCGCCCCTTTTTTTCCTCCGTCAGCCCCGTCGTCCATGCCTTGTGCCCACCCCCTAAACATTTTCTGGGGTTGCCTCTCGACCGTCCGACGACGACCCTGATCACGCCGTTGCTCCTCTCTCCGTCGCCTCTCCACTGTCTCACTCCATGGCCGGCGATCCATCCATCCAGGATTTCCACCCAAGTCCAGGACCCTTTACCGTCCAATATCTCCTCCCATGTCCAGGCTGCCTGCTCCTGGACATGCTGCTCCTCTTTCGCCAGGGCCTTTCCCGGCGCTTCCTCCCATGTCCAGCCCAAGGGCTGCCCCTGGACACGCTGCTTGGTCGTTGCATGGTGGGTTTTTCTGTCACGATCGTCATATGGAACAGACCAAGGCGCAGCGTGATGAACAAACATACTTTAATTAGTTAAAGTTTAAACTCAATACAAAACAAGAAACGACTCGTGACGGTATCAATGACCGAACACGGAACAAAAACCCACAAACCCAAAGGGAAAAACATACAGTTTAAATATGGCTCCCAATCAGAGACAACCAGCCAACAGCTGACACTCGTTGCCTCTGATTGGGAGTCACTCAGGCAAACATAGAATTAAACACAACAGAATTACCAACATAGAAATACACACATAGAATGAACACACCCTGGCTCAACATAATGTGTCCCAGAGCCAGGGTGTGACACATGGTCTGACAAACATGGTCTAGCTCTGTCACCTTTCACCACAGATGCAGAAGTGCAACATAGGTGAACGCGGTGGATTGAGACCAAAAACAGATATCTCTACCTTAAACTGACAGATTTGTATGGCGATTTTTGGATTATGCTACATCAACCTTAGGGGGTTATCATGGTTCTGTATTAAAGAAAAGTGGAAATGGGGGACATTTTGTCCATTTTAGAAATGTAGGGCCCACTCTAATACAGTAACCTCCCTTCTCTCACATGCTGTTCTTGTCATCATGCATGTTAATGTCTTAAAGAGGAAGGAAAGGACAGTTCTGTTTCAGCTACTTGTGTTCTGACTACTTTAAATATGTATCAACCACAGAACTGACACTTACTAGCAGTTCCCGCACTGCCAGTCAGTAGACTCACTGTACAAGACCTCTCCCCTTCACTTCATTCTGTAAGTACTCTTGACAATATCTTGAAAAATAGTTTTTAGTTATTTGTTTTTAGTCGTAAGTCATATACTTGAGGGTAATGTATCATTTTACTTCTTGTTACTATTTGAGCTGTGTTTTGGTTGTTCCATCAGGGCCAGTATTCATAAAGTGTCTCAGTGTAGGAGTGTTGATCTACATAGGGATGAGATTATTAACCAGGGTAAAAAAGACATGCAAACATACATTTGAATCCCTGCTCAGTGTGTGTGTGTGTGTGTGAGACACAGTGGATTTATACTCAACAATAATATAAACACAGCATGCAATAATTTCAAAGATTTTACTGAGTTACAGTTCATATAAGGACATTTGTCAATTGAAATAAATTAATTACGCCCTAATCCATGGATTTCAAATGACTGGGAATACAGATATGCATCTGTTAGTCACAGATACCTTTAAAAAAAAGGTAGGGGTGTGGATCAGAAAACCAGTCAGTATCTGGTTTGACCACTATTTGCCTAATGTTGCGCGACACATCTCCTTCACATAGAGTTGGTCAGGCTGTTGGTAGAATATATATATATATATAGAACATTTCTGGAATCTTTTCTTTCAGATCATTAAACATGGGACCAACACTTTACATGTTGCGTTTATATTTTTGTTCAGTATTGCTGAGGGCCCTTTAGGACCAGACTGATAGGGAGTAGGGTTGACATCTATACTGTGTAGGATGTGTGTTTCTCTAGAATCTGATACAGACTCCATGGGCCTTATGGGCCTTCCCTGTGGGTGGGTGTGTGTGTGGTTGTGTGTGGTTGTGTGTGTGTGTGTGTGTGTGTGTGTGTGTGTGTGTGTGTGTGTGTGTGTGTGTGTGTGTGTGTGTGTGTGTGTGTGTGTGTGTGTGTGTGTGTGTGTGTACATGTGTGTGTGAGCCTGGTTCATTTTCAGTAATGAATCCTTGTACCCCATTTACAGTTTATACTTCAATGTATCAGGTGTAGTTATTCACCAGCTATAGAATGAGTTGTTGTTTATGTTTCTAAGACTGCAGGGTGGGAGATGCAACAATGGCCTTGAGAACAGCAGGAAGTGTGTTGGTGGTGTTTCTCTGGTCTGTAGCAGGTATGGTCTCATTCTTATATTTTAGTTGCTCTGTTTAACAATCTACAAATATGTCTAAAAGGTTAAGAATCATAACATTATTCTGGTGTGTTCTGTAAGGCGTCTCCACTTCACTTTAAATAGTTATCTTTCACACCTCACTGAGTGATGCTTATCTGTGGTTTTAATTGACACTCAACTCAGCAACTAGGCAACAAAGTGTGGACAAACCTTACTGTCAGTGTGAGCCAATATGCCTTGGCTTAATGTAAAACCCTTGTGTTGTGTGACTGTTCAGTGATGGGTGTAGATGGCTGGAGTGTGACTTACTCCACTCAGAGTATCTGTACCTTGAAGGGGTCAACAGTGGAACTGTCCTGCTCTTACACATATCCCAGTGGTAGAGTCACAACAACCCTCTGGTTCACTAAAAATGATGCTGCTGGGAATCCTGTGAGTCTGAGTGATGACCCAGACTACAAAGGTCGTGTGACGTACCATGGAGATCAGAAGACTGTCCACACCCTGACAATCACAGACCTGAGAGAGAGTGACTCCACTACGTACAAGTTCAGATTTATAACAGATCAGACCGTAGGGAGATATACTGGCGAACCTGGAGTCACTCTGTCTGTCACAGGTAAAGTTACATTCAATAAAGCTAAACTATTGAATTCCATTTAGTTCAGGAGAATTGTCTTGGTTTGTATTTATGTCTGTATAACATAAGATTTCTTTGTATTAGCGTGATAAGTCAGTGATGAAAGGGATTTACAGTGATATTGTTTTTCTCCAGGTCTTCAGGTGAAGGTGACTGGTGGACATCAGGATAAGACACTGACCTGTAGCACCACCTGTACTCTGCCTGGTAACCCCACCTACATCTGGTACAAGAACGGACAACATCTAGATGAGAGCACCTCCCCCCAGTACAAAGACCCAGTCTACAGTAACTATGGAGACAGCTACTCCTGTGCTGTAAAAGGCCAAGTGTGTGAGTGTGGACTTTTTAAAAATGCAAATACAATTTTGTTTCAGGTTGTGAGACTAATAAATAAATAATAAATATTGATCATTATTCAATATTGAAGGTTTTCACTACTGTAAAGTGTGTAACTAGTTTGTTTTCTACTACTTTATAAAAACCATCAGTGTATACCAGTAGATATTGTAATTAAAGATGTATATAAGGTGTTCTGTTGTCTTTTTGTGTTTCAGGTAAGGGGTGTTGGGGTGTGACTTACACCCATCAGAGTATCTGTGCCTTGAATGGGTCAACAGTGGACATATCCTGCTCTTACACATATCCCAGTTATCATGAGATCAAAAAAGCTTTCTGGTTTACTAAATGGTCTGGTATAGATGCTGAAGATCTGAGCTCAGTGCCAAGGTATGAGGGTCATATTGAGTACCTTGGGGATAAGAAGGGAGACTGTACCCTGAGAATCACAGACCTGAGATTGAGTGACTCTGCTGGATACAGGTTCAGATTCATAACATCCGGAGGAAAGTTTGCTGGCTCACCTGTCTCCCTGACTGTCACAGGTAATCTGTCACTCATCTCACATCTATTACTGTAATGACCTTATTAATCGCAGTCATCCAGACACAGTAGTGGTATGTGACAGAAAAAAACAAATCTAGTATATCATATAAGAGGACATATATAGGAGGAGAATAATGATGTGTTTCCTTTTACTCTAGATGTTGTGTTGGAGATGGATCCTACATCTGTGTCAGAGGGGGCGAGAGTCACACTGACATGTAGAACCAAATGTACACTGGACCCCATCACAGTCTACAGTTGGTATAAGAATGGACAGCCTATACCAAACAGCAACACCTCCTCTCCTGTCTATAGCCTATTCCCAGTCAGCAGTGAGGATGCAGGCAGATACTCCTGTGCTGTGGAAGGCCATGAGGATCTCCCCTCTCCTGAAGACACTCTCAGTGTTAGATGTAAGTACATGTGGTTTAAATCTTTAGTTTGCTATGTTAACATTATAGTGACAGATATTAGCTCCACTTGCTACTTGAATTGATCATCTTCAATAAGAGGGTGAATTTAAAAGTCATTGTGTGGAAAAGTACAATTGTGGAAAGTATATATAATATTTTTTACTCTTTTTAAATCCACTGTATTTTACATTAGATGGACCAAAGAACACCTCAGTGTCAGTCAGTCCCTCTGGTGAAATAGTGGAGGGCAGTTCAGTGACTCTGACCTGCAGCAGTGATGCCAACCCACCTGTGTACAAATACACCTGGTACAAGAAGAACATAACCTCACCAAAAGCATCAGGACAGAGTTACAACATCACTAACATCAGCTCTGAGGAAAGTGGAGAATACTACTGTGAGGCTGAGAATAAATATGGACGTCTCAACTCTTCTGTGTTTGTGGACGTTCAGTGTAAGTTCACCGAACCATCTCATCTTTTGATCAGAGAATCATGCACATGATCTCTTGGTACCTTCCATGTTACGTGAGTTGATTATTTTCTGTCACCTTCAACACCAGATGGCCCAAAGAACACCTCAGTGTCAGCCAGTCCCTCTGGTGAAATAGTGGAGGGCAGTTCAGTGACTCTGACCTGCAGCAGTGATGCCAACCCACCTGTGGACAAATACACCTGGCACAAGAAGAACGTAACCTCACCAAAAGCATCAGGACAGAGTTACAATATCACTATCATCAGCTCTGAGGACAGTGGAGAATACTACTGTGAGGCTGAGAATACAATAGCATCTAAGAACTCTACAGCTCTGATGATCATTGTAGCAGGTCAAGATTCATCTTCAATACTTCAATACAAAACTACATGTTTCAATTTAATCTTAATCATTATACTTTGGATTATTACTCCTTAGTTTATAACTATACATTGTGTTATAAGATCCCTTAACAAGTATTGCATTAATGTCCTGTATTTCAGTTTATTTTTAGTTTATTATATCATGCCATGTACTCACATCATCCATATTATATTACAGGGAAACAAACCTCAGTTATGACTACAACTGTTGGAATCATAGTGGTTGTTCTGGTTCTCATCCTCTGTCTCTCTGGACTCATGTGGTTCAGGTGAGTGAAAATTCATATTTTTATGTTGTTTATTTTTTAAATGTAGCACTCTGATTTGTTGTTAACTTCATTAATTAATTAATCAATGTGCAAAACAGGAAGAAGGCCTCCAAATCCACCTCTGACACAAGAGACACAAGTGATATAGCAGACAATGGACAGGTGAGTCTGTTGGAATCAGAAGATGACTGTGATGTCTGGGTATTGCTTTGTGGAACATTTCCACGCCTCATGTTGTCTGTCCTCTTTCTCCATCAGGGAGACTCTAGTCCAGTGTATGACAACATCTCAAGCATGGCCATGACCCTTACTGCAACACAGACAGCAGCCACCGTAGACCAGGATGATGTTCACTACGCCAGCGTCCACTTCTCTCACTCCAAAAACCAGGAAGTCCCACTGTACTCAACCGTCCAGAAACAGAAACAAGACGAAGATGTCCAATACGCTGTTGTGAAATTGAATCGCCCCAGTTCTGCCACCAAGTGAGCATATTCTGCCATTACAGCAACATAGAACCAATACTAGAACATTGGAAACACACAGCATTTAAGGATACGTTTGTTTGTTTACAACCAAATCTGGATGTCCAGGGGGTTGGAAAGTAGATTCTTATTTACTGCATTTCTATACAATTAAAACACTTTAAAATGTTATTTGGAAAACAGCAAAAACAAGCAAAAATGACCCCAGCCATTATCACCTTGGCTGCTGTAGGTTCATTCACCTCAGTCCATCTACAAACACATAGCCTATTAGCTATACAGTTGTAATGTTATACCCCTGAAAGGGAGGAAATATGGGAGATGATTCACACTGACACGCAGCATCAGCAACAAAACAAAAACGTGTGACATTTTTATAACTGTATTGTTCACATGTTGATAGCATTTTAATGTATGCCTATAGGGAAGATAGGCCAAGTGGAGATATTCATATTGAAACATATCTTTTTTTATGTTCCTAAATTGTTTGATCAGACCCCAAGTTTGGGAACCACTGTAAAAACCTCTCTCTCTGCTTGCTTCCTCTCTCTCTCTGTCTCCTCTACTTCCACCTGCATGCATTGCAGCCTGCCTCAGCCTCTCCAATGAGCACCACATCACTGTCTGTCTCAGTAGCCTAGCTTAGTAGTGTTTGGTTTTCTCCTGCTGAGGTAGGCTCCGTTTAACATTAGATTCTTACTTTATCCTTCTAGACCTGACTGACTGTAGACAAGGCAGGAGTCGCGGGACACAGCATCTCGCAAACACACTGTCAGCAGAGCAACCTGCGGCCTGGGGTAGTTCGTTTCACGTCGCCCTCGGCAAGTGCCACGAGAAGGGGAATTAGCCGTTTGAGAGAGTGGTGAATGTGCTGATAAAATTAGGGAGGCATATCTGGGGGGATGCCAGAGATCATAACAAAACAAACCACTGTTCATGATTCCACTCATTCACAAAGAGGCAGGCGCGATTAGTCAGATCAAGAAAATAAGCGTTCTGAGCTTTGACCAACGCTGGGAGCAATATTTAGATGTTGATCCGTAATTCATTTTCTTTACTGTGTACAGTATTTGTATTAGGCTATTATTATTATTATTTCCAAATTAGAAAAACATTAACGACCTCTGTGTCCTCAAACGTAGTAACGGCCATGTGCTCATTGGAGGAGTAGACAATGATGATGTCATGAGTGATGCATATTGTGCATTCATGCCTCAACACCAGAAACAGGAAGAGGAAGTGCAATAAACTGCTGTGAAATGGAACCGCCCCACTGCTGCCATATTCTGCATATTCTGCAATAAGGTCATTCATATGCTGCTGTTTATTGTAGATATCATCAATAGGCAAAACAGTTGACCCCTAGTGACCACTACTGATGTCATTTCCTTAAACTATGGACCCAACAATGGACATCTCAAGACAATTATTATGACATGTCTATAATGAGGGAGTGATGTGATGACGGTTTTGATGAACAGTTCGGATGAGTTCCAAATGGCACCCTATTTCCTATTTAGTGCACTACTTTTATCCTGAGCCCATAGGCCCTGGTGAAAGATAGTGCTTTATAAAGGGTATAGGGTGCCACCATTTGGAACACAACTTTTGTTTCATTTTTGTTTCTCTCTTTTCAGACCCGCAGCTCAAGCAGCTGAGGAGGACCCCTCTGTTTTCTACAGTACAGTCAACAAACCCAGAACCAGGAAGACCTGAACACAACAAACCCAGAACCAGGAAGACCTGAACACAACAAACACAGAACAAGGAAGACCTGAACACAACAAACACAGAACCAGGAAGACCTGAACACAACAAACCCAGAACCAGGAAGACCTGAACACAACAAACCCAGAACCAGGAAGACCTGAACACAACAAACCCAGAACTAAGAAGACCTGAACACAACAAACACAGAACTAAGAAGGCCTGAACCCAACAAACACAGAACTAAGAAGACCTGAACACAACAAACACAGAACTAAGAAGACCTGAACACAACAAACTCAGAACCAAGAAGCAAGAAGACCTGAACACAACGAACCCAGAAACAAAAAGACCTGAACACAACAAACCCAGAACCAAGAAGACCTGAACACAACAAACCCAGAACCAAGAAGACCTGAACACAACAAACCCAGAACCAAAAAGACCTGAACACAACAAACACAGAACCAAGAAGACCTGAACACAACAAACCCAGAACCAAGTAGACCTGAACACAACAAACCCAGAACCAGGAAGACCTGAACACAAGAAATCCAGAACCAAGAAGGCCTAAACACAACAAACACAGAACTAAGAAGACCTGAACACAACAAACACAGAACTAAGAAGACCTGAACACAACAAACTCAGAACCAAGAAGCAAGAAGACCTGAACACAACGAACCCAGAAACAAGAAGACCTGAACACAACAAACACAGAACTAAGAAGACCTGAACACAACAAACTCATAACCAAGAAGCAAGAAGACCTGAACACAACGAACCCAGAAACAAGAAGACCTGAACACAAGAAACCCAGAACCAAGAAGGCCTGAACACAACAAACACAGAACTAAGAAGACCTGAACACAACAAACACAGAACTAAGAAGACCTGAACACAACAAACTCAGAACCAAGAAGCAAGAAGACCTGAACACAACGAACCCAGAAACAAGAAGACCTGAACACAACAAACACAGATCCAAGAAGACCTGAACACAACAAACACAGAACCAAGAAGACCTGAACACAACAAACCCAGAACCAAGAAGACCTGAACACAACAAACACAGAACCAAGAAGACCTGAACACAACAAACACAGAACCAAGAAGACCTGAACACAACAAACCCAGAACCAAGTAGACCTGAACACAACAAACCCAGAACCAAGAAGACCTGAACACAACAAACCCAGAACCAAGAAGACCTGAACACAACAAACACAGAACCTAGAAGACCTGAACATAACAAACACAGAACCAAGAAGACCTGAACATAACAAAACAAGAACCAAGTAGACCTGAACACAACAAACCCAGAACCAAGAAGACCTGAACACAACAAACCCAGAACCAAGAAGACCTGAACACAACAAGTTTCACAAAAACCTTGTAGTGTACAGCGCATTCGGAAAGTATTCAGACCCCTTGACTTTGTCCACATTTTTGTTACAGCCTTATTCTAAAATGTATTAAATAAAAATAATAAATACATCTACACACAATACCCCATAATGACAAAGTGAAAACAGGTTTTCAGTCATTTTTGCAAATGTATTAAAAATAAAAACAGAAATACCTTATTTACATAAGTATTCAGACGCTTTGCTATGAGACTAGAAATGGAGCTCAGGTGCATCCTGTTTCCATTGATCATACTTGAGATGTTTCTACAATGTGATGGAGTCCAAAACTAGGCCTCACACCTCTATTCTCCTACTATCATATTGCTATCAGATCCAGAATGTTTTCCATAGCTTTAACTTTTGAGTAAATGTGGAGTTGAATTCTCTTTCCTTGTAATGATAATTATGTATATTGATGATAAATGGGATAGATTATGCTTCTGCTATTTTTCTATGGGGTTTTGACATTTCCAGATTTTTTAATTACCTAATGTACTTTTCTCAGTGACTGATATTGATAACATTGATAACAGCTTTTTAATGTGTACAATCTTGGACCAAGTTTATCTTGATGTGTTAAAATGATTTACTTTGTATTGCTGTCAGACATTATTGAGCAATGGCATTTATGAGAAGGAATATTAATACCATAATCACGCTTGTTTTATTGTAAAATTATGCATTATTACCTATTTTAGATGAAGTGTGATTCAGTGTAATGTATGCATCATGTTGTAAATAAGCTCAAAGCTAAAGACAATACATACTAATGTTTTTTCTTTTAAATATTGCAGGTTATCCTGTCATTCTATATCGTCTGTTTCCTTAAAATAAAACAAAAAAGAAACAGAAGTTAAACATCTTTCCACAGTACTGTAGAAAGTTATTATAATATCGTATGACATCATTGGTTGTCAAGCATGTAAATGTGGCCGCGTTCGACATTGCAGCCGACTTTAAAGTCGAGACTGACTGATCTACAAATAATATGAAGTAGTTATTTATCATGCAAGGTGATTTGTAGATCAGTCAGTCAGTCACAATTTACCCATGACACGTCACAGTTTGGATGCTCTTGAATACAGCCTCTGTGAATGAGGAAGCAAGCCATCTCTGAATCAGCGTCTTGGTCCCTGACATAGAGTTGGACAGAGGGCACAGCTTGGCATCTTTTCATGCTGGCTTCTGTTACAACATCGGCAGCACATTTGAGGGCTATCTCCATTTTAAAGTTGTCAATTTCTTCTTGTTCAACCTCCATGAGTATAATGACAGTCGATAAACATACTGAAAGGATGCATACAATGTCATGTCAATGCTTAAACAGTCTTTGTAGCTAGTGTGTCTTTTATCCAACTCTATGGTCTCTCATTACTTCAAAGTTGTGTCAACCACAGACCTAAAACCTCACAGTCAGTGTCTGTTTCCTTAGACTGCCAGAAAGTTCATCACAAGACCTCTCTCCCCTTCACTCTGTAAGTATGCTTGACAATATCTTAAAATATGTATATTTTATTATTATATGTCTGTATCCATGAACCATATTCCTCTGTTATGGGCATGGTGATGAGAAGAATATAATATAGTGGGGACTTTTTAGAAAATGGCCTGAATTATGAGTAACAGTAAGAGTAAGAATGATGAGTTTATGGGCAGAATTAACCTGAGATACAGTGATGGTGGGTTGTGTTTGGGAGTAGTATTAACATGAGACACAGTGATGGTGGGTTGTGTTTAGGAGTAGTATTAACATGAGATACAGTGATGGTGGGTTGTGTTTAGGAGTAGTATTAACATGAGACACAGTGATGGTGGGTTGTGTTTAGGAGTAGTATTAACCTGAAACACAGTGATGGTGGGTTGTGTTTAGGAGTAGTATTAACATGAGACACAGTGATGGTGGGTTGTGTTTAGGAGTAGTATTAACCTGAAACACAGTGATGGTGGGTTGTGTTTAGGAGTAGTATTAACATGAGACACAGTGATGGTGGGTTGTGTTTAGGAGTAGTATTAACATGAGACACAGTGATGGTGGGTTGTGTTTAGGAGTAGTATTAACATGAGACACAGTGATGGTGGGTTGTGTTTAGGAGTAGTATTAAAATGAGACACAGTGATGGTGGGTTGTGTTTAGGAGTAGTATTAACATGAGACACAGTGATGGTGGGTTGTGTTTAGGAGTAGTATTAACATGAGACACAGTGATGGTGGGTTGTGTTTAGGAGTAGTATTAACATGAGACACAGTGATGGTGGGTTGTGTTTAGGAGTAGTATTAACATGAGACACAGTGATGGTGGGTTGTGTTTAGGAGTAGTATTAACATGAGACACAGTGATGGTGGGTTGTGTTTAGGAGTAGTATTAACATGAGACACAGTGATGGTGGGTTGTGTTTAGGAGTAGTATTAACATGAGACACAGTGATGGTGGGTTGTGTTTAGGAGTAGTATTAACATGAGACACAGTGATGGTGGGTTGTGTTTAGGAGTAGTATTAACATGAGACACAGTGTTGGTGGGTTGTGTTTAGGAGTAGTATTAACATGAGACACAGTGATGGTGGGTTGTGTTTAGGAGTAGTATTAACATGAGACACAGTGATGGTGGGTTGTGTTTAGGAGTAGTATTAACATGAGACACAGTGATGGTGGGTTGTGTTTAGGAGTAGTATTAACATGAAACACAGTGATGGTGGGTTGTGTTTAGGAGTAGTATTAACATGAGACACAGTGATGGTGGGTTGTGTTTAGGAGTAGTATTAACATGAAACACAGTGATGGTGGGTTGTGGTTTTGTTGGTTTAGATCACACTAAGCGTCATTTTCCTGTCCTAACTTCCCGTCCTAGATAGACCAATCAGAGTTCTTTAAACAGAGATCCTAAAAATTACTAGTTAATAGTTATAATATGTAATTCTATACTTCTTTATATTGACAATATATGCAGTTTATATTCACATTACAGTATCTAGACGACAGGCTACATTACATTATATATAGATAACATGCTACATTAGACTATATATGGATAACAGATTACATTAGACTATATATGGATATCAGGCTACATTAGACTATATATAGATAACAGGCTACATTAGATAATATATAGATAACAGGCTACCTTTGACTATATATGGATAACAGGCTACATTAGACTATATGGATAACAGGCTACATTAGATTATATATGGATAACAGGCTACATTAGACTATATATAGATAACAGGCTACATTAGACTATATATGAATAACATGCTATATTAGACTATATATGGATAACAGAATACATTAGACTATATATGGATAACAGGCTACATTAGACTATAAATGGATAACAGGCTACCTTTGACTATTTATGGATAACAGGATACCTTTGACTATATGTGGATAACAGGCTACATTAGACCACATGGATAACAGGCTACATTAGACTATATAGAGATAACAGGCTACATTAGACTATATATGGATAACAGGCTACATTAGACTATATATGGATAAAAGTCTACATTAGACTAGATATGGATAACAGGCTTCAATAGACTATATATGGATAACAGGCTACATTAGACTATATATGGATAACAGGCTACATTATACTATGTATAGATAACAGGCTACATTAGACTATATATGGATAACATGCTACATTAGACTATACATAGATAGCAGGCTACATTTGACAATATATGCATAACAGGCTGCATTAGATTATATATGGATAACAGGCTACATTAGACTATATATGGATAACAGGCTACATTAGACTATATATGGATAACAGGCTACATTAGACTATATATGGATAAAAGGCTACATTAGACTAGATGTGGATAACAGGCTTCAATAGACTATATATGGATAACAGGCTACATTAGACTATATATGGATAACAGGCTACATTATACTATGTATAGATAACAGGCTACATTAGACTATATATGGATAACATGCTACATTAGACTATACATAGATAGCAGGCTACATTTGACAATATATGGATAACAGGCTGCATTAGATTATATATGGATAACAGGCTACATTAGACTATATATGGATAACAGGCTACATTATACTATATATGGATAACAGGCTACATTAGACTATATATGGATAAAAGTCTACATTATACTAGATATGGATAACAGGCTACAATAGACTATATATTGACAACAGGCTACAATAGACTATATATGGATAACAGGCTACATTATACTATGTATAGATAACAGGCTACATTAGACTGTATATGGATAACATGCTACATTAGACTATACATAGATAGCAGGCTACATTTGACAATATATGGATAACAGGCTGCATTAGATTATATATGGATAACAGGCTACATTAGACTATATATGGATAACATGCTACATTAGACTATATATAGATAGCAGGCTACATTAGACTATATATAGATAGCAGGCTACATTAGACTATATATCGATTACAGGCTACATTAGACTATATTGAGAAGAGGTTACGTTAGACTATACATAGATAACAGGCTACATTAGACTATATATGGATAGCAGGCTACATTAGACTATATATAGATAGCAGGCTACATTAGACTATATATGGATAGCAGAATACATTAGACTATATATGGATAGCAGGCTAGATTAGACTATATATGTATAACATGCCTCATTAGACTATATATGGATAACAGGCTACATTAGATTATACATGGATAACATGCTACATTGGACTATATATGGATAACAGGCTACATTAGACAATATATATGTAACATGTTACCATAGACTATATATGGATAGCAGAATACATTAGACTATATATTGATAACAGTCTACATTAGACTATATATGGATAGCAGCTATTTCAAGGCCTACCTTCAAACTAAGTGCCTCTTTGCTTGACATAATGGGAAAATCAAAATAAATCAGCCAAGACCTCAGAAAAAAAATGGTAGACCTCCACAAGTCTGGTTGATCCTTGGGAGCAATTTCCAACTACCTGAACGTACCACGTTCATCTGTACAAACAATAGTACGCAAGTATAAACACCATGGGACCACGCAGCCGTCATATCGCTCATGAAGGAGACGCGTTCTGTCTCCTAGAGATTAATGTACTTTGGTGCGAAAAGTGCAAATCAATCCCAGAATAACAGCAAAGGACCTTGTGAAGATGCTGGAGGAAACAGGTACAAAAGTATCTATATCCACAGTAAAACGAGTCCTATATCGACATAACCTGAAAGGCCGCTCAGCAAGGAAGAAGCCACTGCTCCAAAACCGCCATAAAAAAGCCAGACTACGGTTTGCAACTGCACATGGGGACAAAGATCGTACTTTTTGGAGAAATGTCCTCTGGTCTGATGAAACAAAAATAGAACTGATTGGCCATAATGACCATCGTTATGTTTGGAGGAAAAAGGGGGAAGCTTGCAAGCCAAAGAACACCATTTCAACCGTGAAGCACAGAGGTGGCAGCATCATGCTGTGGGGGTGCTTTGCTGCAGGAGGGACTGGTGCACTTCACAAAATAGATGGCATCATGAGGAAGGAAAATGATGTGGATATATTGAAGCAACATCTCAAGACATCAATCAGGAAGTTAAAGCTTGGTTGCAAATGGGTCTTCCAAATGGACAATGACCCCAAGCATACTTCCAAAGTTGTGGCAAAATGGCTTAAGGACAACAAAGTTAAGGTATTGGAGTGGCCATCACAAGGCCCTGACCTCAATCCTATAGAACATTTGTGGGCAGAACTAAAAAAGCATGTGCGAGCAAGGAGGCCTACAAACCTGACTCAGTTACACCAGCTCTGTCAGGAGGAATGGGCCAAAATTCAATCAACTTATTGTGGGAAGCTTGTGGAAGGCTACCCGAAACATTTAACCCAAGTTAAACAATTTTAAGGCAATGCTACCAAATACTAATTGAGTGTATGTAAACTTCTGACCCACTGTGAATGTGATGAAATAAATAAAACCTGAAATAAATCATTCTCTCTACTATTATTCTGACATTTCACATTCTTAAAATAAAGTGGTGATCCTAACTGACCTAAGACAGGGAATATTTACTAGGATTAAATGTAAGGAATTGTGAAAAACTGAGTTTAAATGTATTTGGCTAAGGCATATGTAAACTTCCGACTTGAACTGTACATACATACATACATACATACATACATACATACATACATACATACATACAGTACATACATACATACATACATACATATATAGTGCAATAGACTAACAGACAGACAGTAATCACATAGACAACCATATAGCACAATACAACTCAACACAATATGAGCCTGGTTCATTTTCAGTAATGAGGCCCTGTACCCCATTTACAGTTTATACTTCAATGTATCAGGTGTAGTTATTCACCAGCTATAGAGTGAGCTGTTGTTTATGTTTCTAAGACTGCAGGGTGGGAGATGCAACAATGGCCTTGAGAACAGCAGGAAGTGTGTTGGTGGTCTTTCTCTGCTCTGTAGCAGGTATGGTCTCATTCGTATCTTTTAGATGCCTGGTTTGTCAATCTACAGATATTTCTAAAAGCAAAACATTTTCATGTTCTACTAGTGACACATTTGGCGTGTCCGCTTCACTTTAAACGGTTTCCATTCACACTCAACCAAAGAGTATCTATGTCTCAACTCAGCTACTACGGGAACAAAGTGTTAGTGTGAGTCAAAGGACATTGAAGTTAATGTAATGTCCTTGTGATGTCTAACTGGGTTTCAGCTGTACTGGGGCAGAATGGCTGGAGTGTGACTAACACCACAGTATTTGTACCTTGAAGGGGTCATCAGTGGAACTGTCCTGCTCTTACACATATCCCAGTTGGTATAAAGTCACAACAACCTTCTGGTTCACTAAAAATTGTTGCTGTGGAGAATTATGTGAGTCTGAGTGATGACCCAGTATACAAAGGTCGTGTGACGTACCATAGAGATAAGAAGAATGGCCACACCCTGACAATCACAGACCTGAGAGAGAGTGACTCCACTACGTACAAGTTCAGATTTATTACAGATCAGACCGAAGGGATCCTGGAGTCACTTTGTCTGTTACAGGTACAGTGATGTTATATATAGTGCTGATCTGTTTAATTGGTTCTGGAAAATTGTCTTAATTTGTATTTAAATAATATAAATAATATGAAAGTATGCGTAAAATAGGAATGTCTGAATTGATGATTTGAGAACGTCCACTCCTGCCTCATTTGAACTAGACAACAGGTAATTGAGGTATTTAATGTTGTTATCTACTCCAGACCTGCAGGTGAAGGTGACCACTACATGGTGGTCAACGACACTGACCTGTAGCACCACCTGTACTCTGACTGACAACCCCAACCCCACCTACATCTGGTACAGGAACAGTAAGATTGTACAAGAGGACTCCTCCCCCTCATACTCAGTCTACTTAAAAACTGAAGACAGCTTCTACTGTGCTGTAAAAGGCATCAATTCTCCTGCAGTGTGTGAGTGTGACTAATACACTTTTTAAAGTCTTACAAAATCATCCAATACATCATTGGTCAGTGTTGATGTGCAGTGAAACAGACATGAAATAGGGCTGCTATTTCATTTCGATGAATGGATGTTGACAGTTCAAAATATGTACTCCATTTGAAAAATGTACTTGTGTTTCAGATGTTGGGGGTCACAGTTATTTCCACGTGACTTACACCCATCAGAGTATCTGTGCCTTGAAGGGGTCATCTGTGGACATATCCTGCTCTTATACATATCCCAGTGGTCATTGAGTCTCCGAAACAAACTGGTATACAAAGGAAAACTTGATGAGGCGCCACAAATCCTGAGCCCGGGGTATGGAGGTCGTGTGGAGTACCTGAGAAATATGCAGAGTGACTCCACCCTGAGAATCACAGACCTGAGAGAGGAGGATTCAGCTGAGTATAAGTTAAGAGTCATAACAGATCAGACAAACTGGGAGCCCACCTTCCCTGGAACATCTCTGACTGTCACAGGTAACACTGTCACGGTTTCTGCCGAGGCTGCTCCTTCTCCTTGTTCGGGCAGGCTTCGGCGGTCGTCGTCCCCGGAGTACTAGCTGCCACCGTTCGTTGTTTCTGTGTTCGTTTGGTTTTGTCTGTTTTGGTACACCTGTTTCTCATTTTGTCTTGATTATGTGTCCTTTAAGTTCTCGTTGTTTCTGTCTTGTGGTTGTGTGTAGTTGTTCTTTGTCAGCAGGTGTTTCCATGTCAAGTTTGTGCTCATTTTTCTGTAAGAGAGTCCGCACTATTGTGCCTGTTTGTTTATTAGGCTGAGTGCGTTATTTTTCTTGTGCCTCCGGCTCTGTTTATAGCCGTTCATTCTGTGGACTCTATTAAAGTATTTTGGACTACTTCTGCATCCTGCATCTGATTCCCACACCACACCTACGCCAGCTCTGACAGAACTACACACCACTCATGGAATCAGCAGGAGCAGCAGCAGCGACCGCGTCATGGGAGGAGCGCGTCCGCGGACAGGATGACAGGATAGCTCAAATCACCAACGCTCTTCAGGGAGTAATGAATACCCTGCATCGCCTGGAGACCAGTTGGGCACCCACGTCTCCTCCCACATTACCACCATTACCAGTCAGTCCCTTTGTCCACGCTCCGGAACCCAGTGGGATTCGGCTCTCGCTCCCGAGGGCGTATGATGGTACCGCTGCCGGGTGTCAAGGTTTCCTCCTACAAGTTGAACTCTACCTCGCCACCGTACACCCGGTGCCCTCGGGACACGAGAGCGTTTCCGCCCTCATCTCCTGTCTCACCGGCAAGGCGTTGGAGTGGGCCAACGCCGAATGGAGGAGAATAGACCCCGCGACGATCACCTATGCGGAGTTCTCCCGTCGCTTCAGGGCTGTATTCGACCATCCACCTGAGGGGAAGGCGGCGGGAGAACGTCTATTCTACCTCCGACAGGGAAAGAGGAGCGCACAGGAGTTTGCACTGGAGTTCCGGACTCTAGCGGCAGACGCAGGGTGGAATGAGCGGGCCCTCATAGACCACTTCCGCTGCAGCCTCCGGGAGGACGTCCGCAGAGAGTTGGCCTGCAGGGACACCACCCTCACGTTTGACCAGTTGGTGGATATGGCCATTCGCCTAGACACCCTGCTGGCCACCCGCGGACGTCCTGAGTGGGGGTCGTCCATTCCACCCTCCAGCACCTCCGAGCCTAGTCCTATGGAGCTCGGGGGTGCTGGCGCTAGAGAGGAGAGGAGAAGGAGCCCCAGGGGGACCAACCCCTGTTCCAACTGTGGCCGTGGAGGACACACTGCGGCCAGGTGCTGGGGGGGGTCTCCTAGGGGACGAGACGGCAGGCCACGCACTGGGGAGTCCTTCCAGGTGAGTAGGCGCCCCACTTACCCAGAGCTCTCTGTTGTGCACCTAACCATACCTGTTTGCTTCCCACAGGATGCACCTCGTTCCCAGCATAAGGCGCTAGTAGATTCAGGCGCAGCTGGGAATTTTATAGATCAGAGATTTTGTGCAGAGTTAGGGATTCCCCTCCTTCCTGTCAACAATCCTTTCCCTGTACATGCTCTAGATAGCCGTCCGTTGGGCTCGGGGTTGATTAGGGAGGTCACAGCTCCACTTAGGATGGGGACGCAGGAGGGTCATGAGGAGACTATACAGCTATATCTTATTGACTCTCCTGCGTATCCAGTGGTGCTGGGGCTTCCCTGGTTGATTACCCATAATCCCTCTATTTCGTGGCAACAGAGGGCTCTTAAGGAGTGGTCTGCCCAGTGTGTATGGCGATGTCTGGGCGTTTCCGTAGGGGCGACCTCGGTGGAGAGTCCAAACCAAGTGCCCGCATTGCACATTCCCCCCGAGTATGAGGATTTAGCACTTGTGTTTAGTAATGCGAAGGCGACGCAATTGCCACCACATAGACAGGGGGATTGTGCGATAGACCTCCAGGTAGGAGCTGCGCTTCCGCGGAGCCATGTGTATCCTTTGTCTCAAGAGGAGAAGAGAGCTATGGAGACTTACATAGCCGAGTCTCTGAGACAGGGATACAAACGGCCCTCCACTTCCCCTGCGTCCTCGAGTTTCTTTTTTGTGAAGAAAAAGGATGGAGGTTTGCGCCCGTGTATTGAATTACCGCAGTCTCAATCAGATTACTGTGAAATACAGTTATCCACTCCCTCTGATTGCGACTATGACGGAGTCTTTACACGGGGCGCGGTTCTTCACAAAATTGGACCTCAGGAGCGCATACAACTTGGTGCGTATTAGGGAGGGAGACGAATGGAAGACAGCATTTAGTACCACCTCGGGTCATTACGAGTATCTCGTCATGCCATACGGGTTAATGAATGCTCCTTCAGTCTTCCAATCCTTCGTAGATGAGATCTTCCGGGATATGCAGGGGCAAGGAGTGGTCATGTACATTGACGACATTCTGGTGTATTCTTCTACCCGAGCCGAGCATGTAGCCCTGGTGCGCCGAGTGTTGAGGAGATTGTTGGAGCATGACCTATATGTCAAGGCAGAGAAATGTCTGTTTTTCCAGGAGTCTGTCTCCTTTTTGGGTTATCAGTTGTCTGCGTCAGGGGTAAAGATGGAGGTTGACTGTGTGTCGGCCGTGCGTAATTGGCAAACTCCAACCACTGTTAAAGAGGTGCAGCGGTTCTTGGGCTTTGCGAATTACTACAGGAGGTTTATCCGGGGTTTTGGACAGGTGGCAGCTCCCATAACGTCTCTTCTAAAGGGAGATCCGGTGCGCTTGCAGTGGTCTGCTGAGGCTGATAGGGCTTTTGGGAGACTGAAGGACCTGTTTACCTCGGCGCCGGTGCTGGCGCATCCGGATCCCGCGCTACCATTCCAGGTCGAGGTAGACGCATCTGAAACTGGTATAGGGGCCGTGCTCTCGCAACGGTCTGGCACGCCACCGAAACTCCGCCCCTGTGCTTTTTACTCTAAAAAGCTCAGTCCGGCGGAGCGAAATTATGACGTGGGGGACAGGGAGTTGCTAGCCGTGGTCCAGGCCCTAAAGGTGTGGAGGCATTGGCTTGAGAGGGCTCAACACCCTTTCCTCATTTTGACTGACCACCGAAACCTGGAGTACATCCGGGCAGCTAAGAGACTGAACCCTCGCCAGGCTAGGTGGAACATGTTTCTGGCCCGGTTAGTTTTTAAGATCACGTACATCCCTGGGTCCCAGAACGGTAAGGCAGATGCCCTGTCCCGGCGGTATGACACGGAGGAGAGGTCCGTTGAGCCCACGCCCATACTCCCGCCGTCTTGCCTGGTGGCACCGGTGGTTTGGGAGGTCGATTCCGAAATCGAGCGGGCGTTGCGTACCGATCCTAGCCCTCCACAGTGTCCTGTGGGTCGGACGTACGTTCCGCTCGAGGTTCGGGATCGACTTATATATTGGGCTCACACGTAACCCTCCTCTGGACATCCAGGGATTGGTCGGACGGTGCACTTCCTTAGCACTAAGTACTGGTGGCCAACGTTAGCCAGGGATGTGAGGGTTTATGTTTCCTCCTGCTCGGTGTGTGCCCAGTGTAAGGCACCCAGACACCTGCCCCGGGGTAAGCTACAACCCCTGCCCGTTCCACAACGACCCTGGTCTCACCTCTCGGTGGATTTCGTTACTGACCTTCCCCCCTCCCAGGGAAATACCACCATCCTGGTCGTTGTGGATCGGTTCTCGAAGGCCTGTCGTCTCCTTCCCATGCCGGGTCTCCCCACTGCCCTACAGACCGCTGAGGCACTATTTACTCACGTCTTCCGGCATTACGGGGTACCCGAGGATATAGTGTCTGATCGAGGCCCCCAGTTTACCTCTCGAGTCTGGAGAGCGTTCATGGAGCGCTTGGGGGTCTCGGTGAGCCTTACCTCGGGGTACCACCCGGAGAGC
Source organism: Coregonus lavaretus (assembly GCF_964263955.1). Taxonomy (NCBI): domain Eukaryota; kingdom Metazoa; phylum Chordata; class Actinopteri; order Salmoniformes; family Salmonidae; genus Coregonus; species Coregonus lavaretus. The sequence goes on from NW_028156343.1 coordinate 32,504, forward strand.
AATGGGCAGGTTGAACGGGTAAACCAGGATGTGGGTAGGTTTCTGAGGTCGTATTGCCAGGGCCGGCCTGAGGAGTGGGCGAGGTATGTTCCCTGGGCCGAGATGGCCCAGAACTCCCTTCGCAAATCCTCCACCAGACTCACTCCTTTCCAATGTGTACTAGGGTACCAGCCGGCTCTGTCACCTTGGCATCAGAGCCAGATCGAGGCTCCTGCGGTGGATGAGTGGGTGCGGCGCTCGGAGGAGAAATGGAACGCTGCTCACGTACATCTGCAGCGAGCCATCCGTCGACACAAGGCGAGCACCGATCTCTACCGCAGTGAGGGACCGGTGTATGCACCGGGAGATCGAGTCTGGCTCTCGACCAGAAACCTGCCCCTCCACCTGCCCTGCCGGAAGCTGGGTCGGCGGTTTGTGGGGCCTTTTAAAGTCCTGAGGAGGTTGAACGAGGTGTGTTACAGATTACAACTTCCTATTGATTATGAGAATATTAACCCCTCGTTCCATGTGTCTCTCCTCAGGCCGGTGGTAGCTGGTCCACTCCAGGACTGTGAGATAGCAGAGACTCCTCCGCCCCTGCTGGACATCGAGGGGGCTCCGGCGTACACAGTTCGGTCCATCCTGGATTCGAGACTCCGGATGGGGGGTCTCCAATATCTCGTGGAGTGGGAGGGGTAAGGTCCGGAGGAGCGGTGCTGGGTGCCGAGGAGAGATATCTTAGACCCGTCTCTTCTGACTGAGTTCCATCGTGGTCATCCCACGCACCCTGCTCCGCGTCCTCCTGGTCGTCCCCGAGGCCGGGGTCGGCGCACGGCTGGAGCCGCGCGTCAAGGGGGGGGGTACTGTCACGGTTTCTGCCGAGGCTGCTCCTTCTCCTTGTTCGGGCAGGCTTCGGCGGTCGTCGTCCCCAGAGTACTAGCTGCCACCGTTCGTTGTTTCTGTGTTCGTTTGGTTTGGTCTGTTTTGGTACACCTGTTTCTCATTTTGTCTTGATTATGTGTCCTTTAAGTTCTCATTGTTTCTGTCTTGTGGTTGTGTGTAGTTGTTCTTTGTCAGCAGGTGTTTCCATGTCAAGTTTGTGCTAATTTTTCTGTAAGAGAGTCCGCACTATTGTGCCTGTTTGTTTATTAGGCTGAGTGCGTTATTTTTCTTGTGCCTCCGGCTCTGTTTATAGCCGTTCATTCTGTGGACTCTATTAAAGTATTTTGGACTACTTCTGCATCCTGCATCTGATTCCCACACCACACCTACGCCAGCTCTGACAAACACTGCATGTCACATCTTATCAATACTGCAAACTATTACTTCATGATATGTGTTTTAATCCCCTTTCATTTAGGTCTGCAGGTGAAGGTGACTCCTGCCACTGTGACAGAGGGACAGAAGGTGACACTGACCTGTAGCACCACCACCTGTACTCTGAGTGACAACCCCAACCCCACCTACATCTGGTACAAGAACGGACATGTAACCAACCAATCTAACAGTCTGTTCCTAAACCCAGCCAGCAGTGAGGATGCAGGCAGATACTCCTGTGCTGTGGAAGGCCATGAGGATCTCCACTCTCCTGAAGAGACTCTCACTGTCAGATGTGAGTATGTGTGATCCATCTCCAGTTGTATTCTTTTAGTAACATCTTCTCTTATCTATTCTATCTATCTATTATTTCAATCTATGTCCAAGTTCCATGATTGTACTCATCTCACTACTGTGGTACTACACAAACACTGTATTGTTACATTATTTTCTAAGTTACACATATTTATATTAATATTTCAATTATTTCAATCATAAGTGTAAGTTCCATGATGCTCCTCATGTAAAGCAATATGTATGAACAATGTGTTGATACATATTGTCTGCCAGATGGCCCAAAGGACAGCTCAGTGTCAGTCAGTCCCTCTGGCGAAATAGTGGAGGGCAGTTCAGTGACTCTGACCTGCAGCAGTGATGCCAACCCACCTGTGTACAAATACACCTGGTACAAGAAGAACATAACCTCACCAAAAGCATCAGGACAGAGTTACAATATCACTAACATACGCTCTGAGGACAGTGGAGAATACTACTGTGAGGCCCGGAATAAAATAGCATCTAAGAACTCTACAGCTCTGATGATCATTGTAGCAGGTCAAGTTTCATCTTCAATACTTCATTACAAAACTACATGTTTCAATCTAATCTTAATCATTATACTTTGTGTTATTACTCCTTAGTTTATAACTATACATTGGGTTATATTTTTGAATCTCCCGAGTGGCGCAGTGGTCTAAGGCACTGCATCGCAGTGCTAGCTGTGCCACTAGACCGGGAGACCTCAAGGGGCGGCGCACAATTGGCCCAGCGTCGTCCAGGGTAGGGGAGGGAATGGCCGGCAGGGATGTAGCTCAGTTGGTAGAGCATGGCGCTTGCAACGCCAGGGTTGTGGGTTCGATTCCCACGGGGGGCCAGTATGAAAAAAAAAAATGGAAAAAGAAATGTATGCACTCACTAACTGTAAGTCGCTCTGGATAAGAGCGTCTGCTAAATGACTAAAATGTAAATGTAATGTTATAAGATCCCTTAACAAGTATTGCTTTAATGTCCTGTATTTCAGTTTATTTTTAGTTTATTATATCATGCCATGTACTCACATCATCCATATTATATTACAGGGAAACAAACCTCAGTTATGACTACAGCTGTTGGAATCATAGTGGTTGTTCTGGTTCTCATCCTCTGTCTCTCTGGCTTCACGTGGTTTAGGTGAGTGAATTGTATTATTTATTATTTATTATTTAACTTTAGTAACATTGATTGATTGATTAATTCATTAGTTAACAAACAGGAAGAAGTCCTCCAAATCCACCTCTGACACGAGAGACACAAGAGACACAGCAGACGATGGACAGGTGAGTCTGTTTGAATCAGAAGATGACTGTGATGTCTGGGTATTGCTTTGTGGAACATTTCCACTCCTCATGTTGTCTGTCCTCTCACCCCATCAGGGAGACTCTAGTCCAGTGTATGACAACGTCTCAGGCATGGCCATGACCCCTACTGCAACACAGACAGCAGCCAACGTAGACCAGGATGTTGTTCACTACACCAGCGTCCACTTCTCTCGCTCCAAAAACCAGGAAGTCCCTCTGTACTCCACCGTCCAACTGCCTCAACCCCAGAAACAGGACGAGGATGTCCAGTACGCTGCTGTGAAATTCAACCGCCCCACTGCTGCCACCCAGTAAGCATATTCTGCATTAAGGTAATTCATATGCTGCTGCTTATTGTAGGAGATGTCATCAATAAGGAAAACAGTTGACCCATAGTGACCACTAGTGATGTCATTTCCTTAAACTACGAACGCAACAATGGACATCTCAAGAAAATTACTATGACATGTATTGATGTAATGATGGTTTTGAGGAACTGCTCATTTTGCGTTCCAAATGGCATCAAATTCCCTATTTAGTGCACTACAAAGGCAGTGCACTATAAAGGGTATAGGGTGCCAACATTTGGGACGCACCTTTGTTTCATTTCTGTTTCTCTCTCTTCAGACCTGCAGCAGCACAATCAGCTGAGGAGGACCCCTCTGTGATCTACAGTCAAGGCAGTCAACAAACCCAGAACCAAGAAGACCTGAACACAACAAACCCAGAACCAAGAAGACCTGAACACAACAAACCCAGAACCAAGAAGACCTGAACTCAACAAACCCAGAACCAAGAAGACCTGAACACAACAAACCCAGAACCAAGAAGACCTGAACTCAACAAGTTTGACAAAAACCCTTATATTCAAAATAAGTGCCATAAAGCTTGAGGGGGTGTGGAATATTGGCCATTATAAACTGGGGTGTTTATACTACGGCTAAGGGCTGTTCTTGACACAAAGCGGATATGCCGTCGTATATTGGCCTGATTGCTATTAGAAACTGGTTACCAACATAAATAGTATTTTTTACGCCATACCCGTGGTATATTGTCTGATATACAGTATTCACTTCTGAAATGCAATTTCAGTCAGTCAGCATCCAAGACCCAAACTAACCAGTTTATAATAGTATATAATAATATAGTTGAACATTTTATAAGTTTAATATTTCTTAAGTAAAATCGTTAATATTTCTGAGTACCAGATCTTTAAAAAATATATGTATTTCTGAAGTAGGCAACCTCAAGGTCCTAGTTATTGTGTTTCTATTATATTGTATTACTTCATATGCTACTATTAGATGATACACATCCTAGAAGTTTGCTTGATTTTTTTATAAATATTTTTAATTGTTTTTATTACAAACTATGGCACAATTTTGCCTCAATGTCCAGGAAAGGGTTCTGCTTGATGCAACATTTCTTAACGCTTTTATGAAATGTTTTTTTTTGTAAACTGTGTAAAGTGTGACATTTTTTCTGATACATTTTAAAGAATAAAAGTAATTGTCATTGTTTTGACCTTATTATAACACTATCTTCAGTGGAGTCTTTAGCAAAGGCCAGCCAACCTTTTGATACAGTATGCGTTGATGAGTATCAAATCTGTCTCCTGTTATTATACAAAGGGCACTATGGTAGATGGCATCCAAAGGGTTAAGAGTAGTAGCAGCTGCACTTTGATAAATAATATCACCATAATCAAGAACAGATAAAAAGGTTGACTGAATAATCTGCTTCCTAGTGCTTAGAGAAAGGCACGACCTGTTTCCGTAAAAAAAGCCAACTTTAAATCTTATCTTCTTAACCAGCTCATCTATATGTTTGTTAAACATCAAATCCAAATGCCTACACACACACACACACACACACACACACACACACACACACAGACAGACAGTCATACACATGAACATGCACACACACAGACACACACAAACATTCACGCACACAAACGTGTTTTATCAACACTACATGCAAAAGGTTCTCGTTTTTTAAAATCGTTTTGGTTTTATTTTCACCCATACGTGGTACATTTTCACGACTCTTAGTACAAAACTCCAAACTGGTCACACTTATAACGCAGCCAGTCTTTCATTCAAAACCTGTCATTGTACATTAATTTTGATTGTAAACATCTATCACCACACATCCATTAATTCAAAATATAAGTTCATTCTGAAATGTAATGAGAACATTGGTTTAATCACCAAAACACAACATACTATATTTTCAATTTAGTCATTTTAACTACCAGTTAATCCAATAGCAAACAATGCAAGATATGTGTTTCAAATCGCCCTTAGAAGTGCTGAAAGTAATATGCTACTGTACTGTAAATTGCACCGTTTTCACATTAGGCAATACACTTACATTACCCAACAAAATTGACAGAAGAGCTATAATTTCCATAATATATATCCAATGTGCAATCAAAGGTGATCAATGAAGACATCCTCTACACATAATTCATGCAAAAATGAAACAAATAAAATGAATGAAAATTAAACAACCTTTAGCACGCATTAATTTGCATCAAGCCTGTCTTGAGCATTTGGCTATAAATTCTCATCCACATCATAGTGAATGTCCTCATTGTTCATGCATTGCAGGACATCATACACCTTCATGCTGAAAAATTCCCCAATAGGGTTGAGGAAAGGAGAGTATGGGGGCAGGTATAGGGTCACGAATCGGGGATGGGCCCGAAACCATACCTGAACCACCTCTGCATGGTGGAACCTGACATCGTCCCATACAATGACATAGGTGACCCCTTCACCTTGACAGGCCTGCTCAATTTCACTGAGAAACACAATGAGGTGTGCAGCGTTGTAGGATCCAAGTCATGGCCTACGTCCTACCACACCATCTTTAGTGCTTTTATAGTATAGTTCCAGTAATGTATTGTGAAGTAGCATGTGCATCACATAGTAACAGTGATACAGTATATAGTGCTGTACCTGAACATACTCATACAGCTGTTTTATCTGGTGGTTGTTCCTCTCAAAAGGCACCAGGTAAATGTGTTCCATAGATACCTGCTGCCTCTTCAAAAGGCAGGTGATTATTAGTAGGCTGATGGATGCACATTGGCAAAGGTGTCATCATTCTCCTCAATGGCCTGCTTTATTTCAGACAGCCATATGTCATTCCTGGCCCTCACCATTTCCACAACTGCCACTCCTGCTGGTAGGTCAGCACACTACCACGGTCACCACATGCATTACAATGTGTAATTTACTTTAAATGTAATGGTAAAGCATAGTGCATATCCTGCAGATTAACCGGTTTTCTTGGCGAAATGTTTTCATAATCTAATTAACAGCTGATCTTTTTCAGATTGGGATGAACTAATCTGGCAGCCTCTGCCATGGCAAGGCCTCTTGGCCCGGACTTCATTAGACACGACAGTTCCCTGCCGTCTGCCTCCCTCTCTCTGATGTCCACCTCTTTGACCTCTTTGATGGGGCCCATGTCCACCTCTTTGACCTCTATGATGGGTCCGTTGTCCACGAGCTCTTTGATTTATTCCTCTCCCTTGCTGTCTATCCTGCTCCATGTTGAAAGAAATTGCAAGTGTTCACACACCCCCTTTTATATGGTGACCAATTGTGGTTACCACTATGTGATATCAGTTAGCAATAACGAGTTGTCATTATGTATGATTATCATGTATCATACATGTAATTTAGATGTTTATACTTTACAAACACACATTTTATTTCTGTAGTTCTCAAAATCCATAATATAGTAGACAAACCAGTTAAAAATCTATAGGTTTACCAAACGGTTAAGTGATTAACCATTAAGCACAGCTGGATTAAGTGATGGTCAAATGTATTTAAACAAATGAGAAGAGAATCATATGAAAAGTATTGTGAGCATTGCATTGTGAAGGGCAATGACTTTATATGAAAGGTATTTCTAGATGAAATACTGATTATGTTTGGTGAAAAAGTTACTGTGTGATTTTTTGTGTTTTACTCAGTCATTTGAAAATGAGCTTAAAGTTGTGAAAAAACACCTTTTTGATTATCTGTTTTGAGTTTTGTACTAAGAGTTGTGAAATTGGATAACCACTTTACAATATGTTTTTATTTTTTATTTTTATTTTCTGGGGGGGTGGGGTAAGGGGGGATAGAAGGATTACTTTATCCTATCCCAGGTATTCCTTAAAGAGGTGGGGTTTCAAGTGTCTCCGCTGTCCTAGCGTCGTGAGGGAGCTTGTTCCACCATTGGGGTGCCAGAGCAGCGAACAGTTTTGACTGGGCTGAGCGGGAACTGTGCTTCCGCAGAGGTAGTGGGGCCAGCAGGCCAGATGTGGATGAACGCAATGCCCTCGTTTGGGTGTAGGGACTGATCAGAGCCTGAAGGTACGGAGGTGCCGTTCCCCTCACAGCTCCGTAGGCAAGCACCATGGTCTTGTAGCAGATGCGAGCTTCAACTGGAAGCCAGTGGAGTGTGCGGAGGAGCGGGGTGACGTGAGAGAACTTGGGAAGGTTGAACACCAGACGGGCTGCGGCAATCTGGATGAGTTGTAGGGGTTTAATGGCACAGGCAGGGAGCCCAGCCAACAGCGAGTTGCAGTAATCCAGACGGGAGATGACAAGTGCCTGATTAGGACCTGTGCCACTTCCTGTGTAAGGCAGGGTCGTACTCTCCGAATGTTGTAGAGCATGAACCTACAGGATCGGGTCACCGCCTTGATGTTAGCGGAGAACGACAGGGTGTTGTCCAGGGTCACGCCAAGGCTCTTCGCACTCTGGGAGGAGGACACAACGGAGTTGTCAACCGTGATGGCGAGATCATGGAACGGGCAGTCCTTCCCCCGGAGGAAGAGCAGCTCCGTCTTGCCGAGGTTCAGCTTGAGGTGGTGATCCGTCATCCACACTGATATGTCTGCCAGACATGCAGAGATGCGATTCGCCACCTGGTTATCAGAAGGGGGAAAGGAGAAGATTAGTTGTGTGTCGTCTGCGTAGCAATGATAGGAGAGGCCATGTGAGGATATGACAGAGCCAAGTGACTTGGTGTATAGCGAGAATAGGAGAGGGCCTAGAACTGAGCCCTGGGGGACACCAGTGGTGAGAGCACGTAGTGCGGAGACAGATTCTCGCCACGCCACTTGGTAGGAGCGACAGGTCAGGTAGGAGACAATCCAAGAGTGAGCCGCGCCGGAGATGCCCAACTCGGAGAGGGTGGAGAGGAGGATCTGATGGTTCACAGTATCAAAGGCAGAAGACAGGTCTAGAAGGACAAGAGCAGAGGAGAGAGAGTTAGCTTTAGCAGTGCGGAGAGCCTCCGTGACACAGAGAAGAGCAGTCTCAGTTGAATGACCAGTCTTGAAACCTGACTGGTATGGATCAAGAAGGTCATTCTGAGAGAGATGGCATGCTCAAGAGTTTTGGAGAGAAAAGAAAGAAGGGATACTGGTCTGTAGTTGTTGACATCAGAGGGATTGAGTGTTGGTTTTTTGAGAAGGGGTGCAACTCTCACTCTCTTGAAGACGGAAGGGACATAGCCAGCGGTCAAGGATGAGTTGATGAGCGAGGTGAGATAAGGGAGAAGGTCACCGGAGATGGTCTGGAGAAGAGAGGAGGGGATAGGGTCAAGCGGGCAGGTTGTTGGGCGGCCGGCCGTCACAAGTCGCAAGATTTCATCTGGAGAGAGAGGAGAGAAAGAAGTCAAAGCATAGGGTAGGGCAGTGTGAGCAGGACCAGCAGTGTCATTTGACTTAACAAACGAGGATCGGATGTCGTCAACCTTCTTTCAAAATGGTTGGCGAAGTCATCCACAGAGAGGGAGGGGGGGGGGGGGGGGTGGAGGGGGAGGAGGATTCAGCAGGGAGGAGAAGGTGGCTGTCACACCCTGGCTCTGGGACTCTATATGTTGAGCCAGAGTGTGTTCATTCTATGTGTTCTGTTTCTATGTTGGGTGTTTCTAGTTCGTCATTTTCTATGTTTGACTGAGTGACTCCCAATCAGAGGCAATGAGTGTCAGCTGTGTGCTGGTTGTCTCTGATTGGGAGCCATATTTAACTGTCTGTGTTTCACTTTGTGTTTATGGGTTTTTGTTCCTTGTCGGTCTTTGTCACCGTGGACTTCACGAGTCGTTTATTGTTTTGTTATTTCGTGTGTATGCTTTAATTAAATAAAGCAAGTATGTTCGCAACTAACGCTGCGCTTTGGTCCACTCCTTCATACGACGTTCGTGACAGAAAAACCTACCATACCAGGACCAAGCAGCGTGTCCAGGAGCAGGCAGCCTGGTCATGGGAGGAGATATTAGACGGGAAAGGGTCCTGGACCTGGGAGGAGATCCTGGCCAGGATGGATCGCCGGCCATGGAGTGAGACGGTGGAGAGGCGACGGAGAGAGGAGCAGCGGCGTCAGCAGGGTCAACGTCGGACAGGCGAGAGGCAACCCCAAAAAAAATTTAGGGGGGGGCACACGGCAGGGACGACGAGGGAGCAGGAGGTAGTGTTGCATAGGATGGAGCATTTGGAGGCGATAAGGGAAAGGGTGAGAAATGAGGCATGGCGAGAGGAACTCGGTAGGCAGCTGAGGGAGCGGGGGGTTATGACGAAACCCAGTCCCGCTCCTCACACCAAGCAAGTGGTGTGCGTCACCAGTCCGGTCCGGCCCGTTCCTGCTTCCCGCACTAAGTGTAAGGTGCACGCCGCCAGCCCAGCCCGGCCTGTTCCTGCTCCACGCACCAAGCCTTCGGTGTGCGTCGCCAGCCCAGTCCGGCCAGTTGCTGCTCCACGCACCAAGCCTACGGTGTGCGTCGCCAGCCCAGTCCGGCCAGTTGCTGCTCCACGCACCAAGGCTACGGTGTGCGTCGCCAGCCCAGCCCGGCCTGTCCCTGCTCCACGCACCAAGCCTACGGTGTGCGTCGCCAGCCCAGTCCGGCCAGTTGCTGCTCCACGTACCAAGCCTACGGAGTGCGTCGCCAGCCCAGCCCGGCCTGTCTCTGCTCCACGCACCAAGCCTACGGTGTGCGTCGCCAGCCCAGCCCAGCCTGTTCCTGCTCCACGCACCAAGCCTACGGTTTGCGTCGCCAGCCCAGTCCGGCCAGTTGCTGCTCCACGCACCAAGCCTACGGTGTGCGTCACCAGCCCAGCCCGGCCTGTCCCTGCTCCACGCACCAAGCCTACGGTGTGCGTCGCCAGCCCAGTCCGGCCAGTTGCTGCTCCACGCACCAAGCCTACGGTGTGCGTCGCCAGCCCGGCCTGTCCCTGCTCCACGCACCAAGCCTACGGTGTGCGTCGCCAGCCCAGCCCGGCCTGTTCCTGCTCCACGCACCAAGCCTACGGTGTGCGTCGCCAGCCCAGTCCGGCCAGTTGCTGCTCCACGCACCAAGCCTATGGTGTGCGTCGCCAGCCCAGCCCGGCCTGTCCCTGCTCCACGCACCAAGCCTACGGGGTGCGTCGCCAGCCCGGCCCGGCCTGTCCCTGCTCCACGCACCAAGCCTACGGTGTGCGTCGCCAGCCCAGTCCGGCCTGTTCCTGCTCCACGCACCGAGCCTACGGTGTGCGTCGCCAGCCCGGCCTGTCCCTGCTCCACGCACCAAGCCTACGGGGTGCGTCGCCAGCCCGGCCCGGCCTGTCCCTGCTCCACGCACCAAGTCTACGGTGCGCGTCGCCAGCCCGGTCCGGCCTGTTCCTGCCACTCGCACCAAGTCTACGGTGCGCGTCGCCAGCCCGGCCCGGCCCGTTCCTGCCACTCGCACCAAGCCAGGGGTGCGAGTCGTCAGTCCGGCACAACCCGTGCCTGGGTCATCGGTGCCAATTCAGGTACCGCTCAACTGCTCCACTAAGGAGCTGAAGCCTACCGCTCCTGCTACGTCCAGTCCAGCTCCAGCCAGCGGGGCCAGACCGGACCAGGGGCGCTATGGGGGGTTTGTTGGAGGGTGGTGGGCAAGCCCGGAGCCGGAGCCGCCGCCGAGGAGGAATGCCCACCCAGCCCTCCCCTGTTTTGCTCGTATTTAGGCGCGGTCGCAGTCCGCGCCTTTAGGGGGGGGTACTGTCACACCCTGGCTCTGGGACTCTATATGTTGAGCCAGGGTGTGTTCATTCTATGTGTTCTGTTTCTATGTTGGGTGTTTCTAGTTCGTCATTTTCTATGTTTGACTGAGTGACTCCCAATCAGAGGCAACGAGTGTCAGCTGTGTGCTGGTTGTCTCTGATTGGGAGCCATATTTAACTGTCTGTGTTTCACTTTGTGTTTGTGGGTTTTTGTTCCTTGTCGGTCTTTGTCACCGTGGACTTCACGAGTCGTTTATAGTTTTGTTATTTCGTGTGTATGCTTTAATTAAATAAAGCAAGTATGTTCGCAACTAACGCTGCGCTTTGGTCCACTCCTTCATACGACGTTCGTGACAGTGGCAAAGAGCTTCCTAGGGTTAGAGGCAGATGCTTGGAATTTAGAGTGGTAGAAAGTGGCTTTAGCAGCAGAAACAGATGAAGAAAATGTAGAGAGGAGGGAGTGAAAAGATGCCAGGTCCGCAGGGAGTCAATTTTTCTGTTCTGTGAGCTCGAAATGAGTCGTCAAGCCACGGAGCAGGAGGGGAGGACCGAGCCGGCCGGGATGATAGGGGATATAGAGAGTCAAAGGATGCAGGATGATACTTTTCAGCGACTAACATGAATAATACTGTTAACAGCTTTTTAATACTTGTAGCTCTTGGGCCAAGTTGCTCCTGATGTGTTTAATGATGATTTACTTTGTATTGTTGTCAGACATTGTTCCGCATTTTATATTATGTAATACCATATTGTTCAGTGTCATGATATTGCTTGTTTTATTATTAAAAAATATACATTATTAACTATTTAGATACATCAAATATTTTTACATTTGCAGTTTTTACAGTGATGTTCAGTGTCAATACAGGATAAACATAATGTTGTAAATAAAACAAAAATTAGACAATATAGACATTGATTATTTGATTAACTATTAATACATTGATTCTTGACTATTTCCACTTCGATGTTGTTTCTTGTATTTCTGCCTATTGGACACATGATGGCTCTATTGAACCACGTAGCCATTACTGTCAGGAGATAAACTATCATAGATCAATAATAATTCATCAGAAATCACACGCACTGTTAACTGTGTTGTCTCATTTCAGGTGGAGAGCTCAGACCCTGTGAATTTTTTATTTAAGTAGTCATTTCAGTTAAGAACAAATTCTTATTTACAATGACGGCCTACCCCTGCCGACACTGGGCAAATTGCGCGCCACCCCATGGGACTCACCATTATGGCCAGATTGTGATGAAGCCTGGAATCGAACCAGGGTCTGTAGTGACAGGGTGCACTACAATACCCCACCACAGGGGACATGGTATAGACAGGCTGCACTACCAGACCCCACCACAGGGGACATAGTATAGACAGGCTGCACTACCAGACCCCACCACAGGGGACATAGTATAGACAGGGTGCACTACCAGACCCCACCACAGGGGACATAGTATAGACAGGCTGCACTACCAGACCCCACCACAGGTGACATGGTATAGACAGGCTGCACTACCAGACCCCACCACAGGGGACATAGTATAGACAGGCTGCACTACCAGACCCCACCACAGGGGACATAGTATAGACAGGCTGCACTACAATACCCCACCACAGGGGACATGGTATAGACAGGCTGCACTACAATACCCCACCACAGGGGACATAGTATAGACAGGCTGCACTACCAGACCCCACCACAGGGGACATAGTATAGACAGGCTGCACTACCAGACCCCACCACAGGGGACATAGTATAGACAGGATGCACTACCAGACCCCACCACAGGGTGGATAGTATAGACAGGCTGCACAACCTTTTAGGACTATGCTATTAGTTCCATTGTATGTATTTGGACTCTGCCTGCTGTTTGTCCTCCTGTCCAGGGGGTGGAGCTGGAGAGCACCAGGCTGGTGATCTGGTACCCAGACCGCTGTAGGCAGAGAACCCCTCCCTCTCCCCAGAGGACCAACCCTAGAGGCCTCAACACCTCCTCAGCCTCCCAATACGCCTCCACAGGGTAAGGACATCTGTCTCTGTCAAAACATCAACTATCATTTATAATCATATATAAGCATTTATAATTGGTTAATTATGAGTTATTCTGAAGTTTTACCAATCAACTCATATCATAACTTTTGACACAGAAAAAATGACAGACAAATGCCAGATTGTGCAGGCGGGAGCACTGGCATGCGGTTAAAGGTGTTTTCATGTGTCCTCCATAGAGATAGATAGAGGACTCTAGTGCCCAAAAGCAAGTTTTAGCATGGGCAGCACCATTGAGCACTTTCACTTTCAAGTTTCTCTCTCTCTCTCTCTCTCTCTCTCTCTCTCTCTCTCTCTCTCTCTCTCTCTCTCTCTCTCTCTCTCTCTCTCTCACTCTCTCAATTCAATTTCAATTCAATTTAAGGGGCTTTATTGGCATGGGAAATGTGTGTTAACATTGCTAAAGCAAGTGAAGTAGATAGTAAACAAAAGTGAAATAAACAATAAATATTAACAGTAAACATTACACTCAGAAGTTCCAAAAGAATAAAGACATTTCAAATGTCATATTATGTATATATACAGTGTTGTAACAATGTGCAAATAGTTAAAGTACAAATGGGAAAATAAATAAACATAAATATGTGTTTTATTTACAATGGTGTTTGTTCTTCACTGGTTGCCCTTTTCTTGTTGCAACAGGTCACAAATCTTGCAGCTGTGATGGCACACTGTGGTTTTTCACCCAGTAGATAATGGAGTTTATCAAAATTGGGTTTGTTTTCGAATTCTTTGTGGATCGCTGTAATCTGAGGGAAATATGTGTCTCTAATATGGTCATACATTTGGCAGGAGGTTAGGAAGTGCAGCTCCGTTTCCACCTCATTTTGTGGGCAGTGTGCACATAGCCTGTCTTCTCTTGAGAGCCAGGTCTGCCTACGGCGGCCTTTGTCAATAGCAAGGCTATGCTCACTGAGTCTGTACATAGTCAAAGCTTTCCTTAAATTTGGGTCAGTCACAGTGGTCAGGTATTCTGCCACAGTGTACTCTCTGTTTAGGGCCAAATAGCATTCTGGTTTGCTCTGTTTTTTTTTGTTTGTTCTTTCCAATGTGTCAAGTAATTCTCTTTTTGTTTTCTCATGATCTGGTTGGGTCTAATTGTGTTGTTGTTTGACCACCCTGACAACTCTGACCACCCTTACAGAGGGAGGAAGAGGAGGACGAAGAACAGAATAATGAATATTAAGATTGTGGAAGACGAGGAGGGACCGTGTACCTACTTTAAAAGGGAACAGGAGGCTTGGATAGAATGGGGTGTTGGGGGTGTCACCCCTTTTGTAGACCTCTGACACACAACACAAACCGAACACTGGACATACAGTATGAGTGTGTGAAGTGCTCCTCTGATTTCCTTCCCCCTTCTCTCCCTCGGCCTGAGCTGTGAAACATGTCATTGTTGATGTCAGATAATGGAGATGATGTCATCATTAGAACCTTGAGGGGTTGCCAGGCAACCACCTTTACGACGACCATGTTGTAGACACTAAAGGGGGTCATTGTAGGGTCTGACCTGCAATGACCCCTTCCCCTCCATCTCCCCATTGATGAAAGAGTTTTGTGGAAAATGTAAATCCTTCACCCGGTTCTCTGGCCCCTGGCAAAGATTTCAGCTTCACCTCTTCCTCTCTGCCCCTTGTCCCTGGCCCCAGCCCTTTCTGACTGCGTCCTGATTCTTCAACCTTCCCGAAGTGTGCACTTGAGTAATTTTTCTTGAGGGTATGTCTTAACGTATCCTTTAACATTTCGTTTTGTTTTGAGCTGTGTTTTAGCTCTTATATCAGGGACTGTGATTTAGCTGTTACAGTGCATTCGGAAAGTATTCAGACCTTGACTTTTTCCACATTTTGTTTCGTTACAGCCTTATTCTAAAATGGATTACCAAGAACCGGATGGTCATTCTGACAGACCTCCAGAGTTCCTCTGTGGAGATGGGAGAACCTTCCAGAAGGACAACCATCTCTGGAGCACTCCACCAATCAGGCCTTTATGGTAGAGTGGCTAGACGGATGACACTCCTCAGTAAAAGGCACATGACAGCCCGCTTGGAGTTTGCCAAAAGGCACCGAAAGACTCTCAGATCATGAGAAATAAGATTATCTGGTCTGATGAAACCAAGATTGAACTCTTTGGCCTGAATGCCAAGCGTCACGTCTGGAGGAAACCTGGCACCATCCCTACGGTGAAGCATGGTGGTGGCAGCATCATGCTGTGGGCATGTTTGTCAGCGGCAGGGACAGGGAGACTAGGCAGGATTGAGGGAAAGATGAACGGAGCAAAGTCCAGAGAGATCCTTGATGAAAAACCGCTCCAGAGCGCTCAGGACCTCAGACTGGGGCGAAGGTTCACCTTCCAACAGGACAACGACCCTAAGCACACAGCCAACACAACGCAGGAGTGGCTTCGGGACAAGTCTCTGAATGTCCTTGAGTGGCCCAGCCAGAGCCCGGACTTGAAGCCGATCGAACATCTCTGGAGAGACCTGAAAATAGCTATGCAGCAACACTCCCCATCCAACCTGACAAAGCTTGAGAGGATCTGCAGAGAAGAATGGGAGAAACTCCCCAAATACAGGTGTGCCAAGCTTGTAGCGTCATTCCCAAGAAGACACAAGGCTGTAATCGCTGCCAAAGGTGCTGTTACATCAGGGCCTGTGTTTTAGCTGTGATATCAGGGCCTGTGTTTTAGCTGTGATATCAGGGCCTGTGTTTTGCTGTTCTATCAGGGCCTGTGTTGTTTTCTGCTGTTCTGCCTGTGGCTATGGAACCCTGACCTGTTCACCAGATGCGTAAAGAAATCTGGGCACAACATTTCAGCAAAATAAGCTTTTTGTGCATATGGGAAATTTCTTGGATCTTTTATTTTAGCTCATGAAACATGGAACATTTATATTTTTGTTCACTGTAATAAGTTTTCCGGTGGTTATTATGTTGTCAGGTGAGCAACAACTTTTTTCGAGGCTGCCTCCCCTCCTTGTTCGAGCAGGTTTCGGCGTTCGTCGTCACCGGCTTACTAGCCACTGCCGCTCCATATATCATCATTCCATTTGTCTTGTCTTGTCAATTACACACACCTGGTTCTTATCCCCTCATTAGTCTGTGTATAACTGTTCCCTCTGCCCCCCTGTCCTTGTGGGTGATTGTTTAATGTGAGAGTAGTGTAGCTCGGTGGAGCTACTCGCACCTTGTTATTGCCAGGGTAGATATTTCCCCTGTGCCTGTATATTGTTGGAGTATCCCGTACTGTGTATTGCCAGGGTAGATAGTTTCCCCTGTGCCTGTTTTCGTGTGTCGCTATCTAGCGCAATTGTGTACGATGGAATAAACTCTGTATTCGGTGATTTACCCTCCTGCGCCTGACTCCTTCTATCACACTCATCACAGAATCACCCACCCGTTATGGAGTCAGCGGGAGAGGAGCGCATGCCTGGAGTCGTGGCACGGGTCCAGGAGCATTCCACGATGCTGGCCAGCTTGGGGGAAGCGATGGATCGGGTTCTTCAGTTCGTACATTGCCTGGAGAGGAGAGAACCCGATCTGTCGAGACCAGCTGGCCAACAGGATCCAGCCACCTACACCCCAGCACCCGGAGGGATCCAGATATCCCGACCACGGGCGTTCGTCGGGACGGTGGCACTCTGCCAAGGATTCCTCCTCCAACTGGAGTTCTACTTCTCCAGCATCAGGCCGGCCCCATCGGAGCGGGAGAAGGTGTCCGTCCTTGTTTCCTGCCTCTCGGGGAAAGCCTTAGAGTGGGCCAACGTGGTTTGGAACAAAGGAGGAGCCGCGTTGGAGAACTACGGGGAGTTCGCTCGCCTCTTTCAGGCGGTCTTCGATCACCCGCCCGAAGGTCGAGAGGCGGGCGAGCGGCTGGTCCACCTGAGGCAGGGGACGAGGACCGCGCAGGGCTTCGCGTTGGAGTTTCGGACGCTTGCAGCGGGGTCCAGGTGGAACGAGCGGGCCCTAATCGATCATTTCCGGTGCTATCTGCGGAAGCAACTGGTGGACATGGCCATCCATTTGGACATCCTGCTGGCAGCCAGAGGACGTCCTGGGAGGGTCTGCCCGTTTCCACCCCGGACGACTCGGATCCTGAGCTGATGGAGCTGGGTGGAGCCGCCGTCCGAGAGAGCGGAGGACTACAGCGACAGTGCCACTCCGGTGGCACGAAGGGACAGTACACCACACATAGTCGTCAACGGTCTTTTGGGTCTGGAGGCGGCAGGCAGGGCACTCTCGCATCACCCCAGGTATCGAACACCCACACTAATTCAGTGCCCTCTGCTGTGCACTGTACCCTACCTATCTACTTTCCCGATCACATGGTAGTTCCCCAGTGTAAGGCGCTAGTCGATTCAGGCGCAGCTGGGAACTTTATGGACAGGGCATTCTCACGCCGTTAAGGCATTTCATTGGTTCCCCTATCCATTCCACTCCCCATCAGAGCACTTGATAGTCGACCATTAGGGTCCGGTTTTGTTAAGGAAGTTACTGTACCAGTCACCATGATCACCCAGGAGACTCATTGTGAGCAGGTTACTTTTTCTATTATTGAGTCTCCTGCTTTCCCTGTGGTATTGGGTATCCCTTGGCTAGCACTCCACAACCCCACCATCTCATGGCCGCAGAGGATTCTCACGGGGTGGTCGCAAGAGTGTCAGGGTAGGTGTCTAGGTGTTTCCGTTGGTGCAACCACGGTGGAAAGTCCAGACGGTACATCCACCGTGCGCATTCCCCCCGAATACCTCGATCTGGCGCACGCGTTTTCTAAGACGCAGGAGACAAAATTACCACCTCATCGGGCGGGGGATTGCGCGATAAACCTTCGGGTAGACGCTGTACCTCCCAGGAGTCATGTGTACCCCCTGTCGCATGGCTGAAACGGTGGCTATGGAAACATACGTCACCGAGTCCCCTGGGCCAGGGGTATATACGTCCCTCCACTTCACCCGCCTCCTCGAGTTTCTTCTTTGTGAAGAAGAAAGACGGTGGTCTGCACCCGTGCATTGATTATCGATCACTGAACAAGGAGACGATAAGATTGAGTTATCCTCTCCCCCTCATTCCTTCAGTGATTGAGTCAATGCATGGGGCGCGCTTCTTCACCAAATTAGATCTCAGGAGTGCATACAACCTGGTGTGTGTTTGTGAGGGGGATGAGTGGAAGACAGCATTCACCACAACCACGGGGCATTATGAATACCTGGTGATGCCCTACGGTTTGATGAATGCTCCATCCGTCTTCCAGTCCTTTGTGAACGAGGTGTTTTGGGACATGTTTGGTCGCGGTGTGGTGGTCTACATCGATGACATCCTGGTGTATTCCGCTACGCGCGCCGAGCATGTGTCCCTGGTTCGCAAAGTGCTGGCCCGACTGTTGGAAAATGACCTTCATGCCAAGGCAGAGAAGTGTATGTTTTTCCAGCAGTCCGTCTCCTTCCTCGGATACTGCATTACCACCTCAGGTGTGGAGATGGAGGGAGATCGCATTTCAGCCGTGCGTAATTGGCCGACTCCAACCACGGTTAAGGAGGTGCAGCGCCTCCTTGGCTTCGCCAACTACTATCGAAGGTTTATCCGGGGCTTTGGCAAGGTTGCAGCTCACATTACATCCCTGTTGAAGGGTGGGCAGTCCCGGCTCCGCTGGTCTGCTGAGGCTGACCTGGCCTTCAGTAGACTGTGGGGTCTGTTCACCTCAGCCCCGGTACTGGCCCACCCCGATCCATCACTAGCGTTCGTAGTGGAGGTGGATGCGTCTGAGGTAGGGATAGGCGCTGTCCTATCTCAACGCTCGGGCACGCCACCCAAGCTCCGCCCCTGTGCCTTCTTCTCTAAGAAGCTCAGCCCGGCAGGGCAGGACTACGACGTTGGTGATCGGGAGCTGTTGGCTGTTGTCCGAGCTTTGACCGTGTGGAGGCATTGGCTCGAAGGGGCGAAACACCCTTCCCTCATCTGGACGGACCACCGTAACCTGGAGTACATCCGGGCAGCGAGGAGGCTGAATCCTCGCCAGGCCAGGTGGGCCCTATTCTTCACCCGGTTTGATTTTTCACTGTCATACATTCCGGGATCGAAGAACGTGAAGGCAGACGCACTGTCCCGGCTGTATGACACAGAGGAGAGGCCCAGAGACAACACCCCCATACTCCCGGCCTCCTGCAATGTGACGCCGGTAGTATGGGCGATGGACGCGGATATAGAGCAGGCATTACTTACAGATCCATCTCCACCTCAGTGTCTAGCTGGGCTGCGGTACGTGCCTGCTCTTATCCGTGATCGTCTGATCTACTGTGCACACAAGTCACCCTCCTCTGGTCACCCAGGTATCAGTCGTACAGTGCGCTGCCTGACCGGAAAGTACTGGTGGCCTACCTTGGCTAAGGACGTGAGGGTGTATGTCTCCTCCTGCTCGGTGTGCACCCAGAGTAAGGCACCTAGGCACCTCCCAGCGGGTAAGTTACAACCTTTACCAGTTCCACAACGACCATGGTCTCACCTAAGTGTTGATTTTTTGACTGATCTTCCCCTCTCCCAAGGTAACACCACCATCCTGGTCTTTGTGGACCGCTTTTCAAAGTCCTGCCGCCTTCTTTCTCTGCCCGGTCTCCCCACGGCCCTGCAAACTGCGGAGGCCCTGTTTACTCACGTCTTCCGGCACTACGGGGTACCAGAGGATATAGTGTCCGACAGAGGTCCCCAGTTCACGTCCAATGTCTGGAAGGCGTTCATGGAACGTCTGGGGGTCTCGGTCAGCCTGACCTCTGGGTTCCACCCCGAGTCAAATGGGCAGGTGGAACGGGTAAATCAGGATGTGGGTAGGATTCTGCGGTCCTACTGCCAGGACCGGCTGGGGGAGTGGTCGGTGTTCTTGCCATGGGCAGAATATGCCCAGAACTCTCTCCGCCACTCCTCGACTAACCTAACGCCAATCCAATGTGTTTTAGGTTACCAACCGGTTCTGGCACCGTGGCACCAGAGCCAGACCGAGGCTCCTGCGGTGGATGACTGGTTTCCGTGCGCGGAGGAGGCGTGGGACACTGCCCAAGTTCACCTCCAGCGCGCCGTGCGTCGTCAGAAGGCCAATGCTGACCGCCACCGCAGTGAGGCCCCGGTCTTCGTATCGGGGGATCGGGTCTGGCTCTCAACCCGGAATCTGCCCCTCCGCCTGCCCTGCCGGAAGCTGAGCCCGCGGTTTGTGGGGCCGTTCAAAGTCCTGAGGAGAATCAACGTGGTCACTTATAGGTTATTACTTCCCCCTGATTACCGTATTAACCCCTCGTTTCATGTGTCTCTCCTCAGGCCGGGGGTGGTTGGTCCGCTCCAGGAGTCTGAGGTGCGGGAGATTCCTCCACCTCCTCTGGACATCGAGGGGGCCCCGGTGTACTCTATCCGTTCCATCTTGGATTCGAGGCGTCGGGTGGGGGGCCTTCAGTACCTCGTGGAGTGGGAGGGGTACGGTCCGGAGGAACGGTGCTGGCTCCCGGTGCGGGATTTCCACCGTCGCCATCCGGCTCGACCTGCTCCGCATCCTCCTGGCCGTCCCCGAGAACAGGGTCGGCACGCTGCTGGAGCTGCGCGTCAAGGGGGGTGTACTATCACGACTTCCGCCGAGGCTGGCTCCCCTCCTTGTTCAGGCAGGCTTCGGCGTCGTCGTCACCGGCTTACTAGCCACTGCCGCTCAATATATTATCATTCCATTTGTCTTGTCTTGTCAATTACGCACACCTGGTTCTTATCCCCTCATTAGTCCGTGTATAAGTGTTCCCTCTGTCCCCCTTGTCCTTGTGGGTGATTGTTTATTGTGAGAGTAGTGTAGCTCGGTGGAGCTACTCGCACGTTGTTATTGCCAGGGTAGATATTTCCCCTGTGCCTGTTTTCGTGTGTCGCTATCTAGCGCAATTGTGTACGACGGAATAAACTCTGTATTCGGTGATTTACCCTCCTGCGCCTGACTCCTTCTATCACACTCATCACATGAGTAACACATTGAGACGTCAAACTGTCAAACACATGTTTCATTTTCCTTATTCAGTTAATCAGTCTGAAATGTGTACCATAGGCATATTTGATGTATTACTGGTGATTGACATAAATGACTTGTCTAAATAGTATGCAGCAATCAAACATAATAATGGTCAGCCATGATGATAATGTGATAAAATAATGTCCCATATTCCCTCAGGACCACATCATATGAAGGGGGTATACATTACACCTTTATGTAACCAGTCATAACCCCTTCATTAGTGTTGCAGTATCATTCACTACAACAGTCATAGCACATTTTTCAACATCATCCCTAAGGAATTTTCCAAATAAAAGTCCCTTCGAATAGCTCTTTATTTATCAGTACAACATAAATGAGTATTATTACTGTCAACCCGCCTGACACACTATTTACGCAACATCCTGGGAACACTGGGTAAGCCTCAGAACATTACCCAGGTAGCATTACCAATTTAGAAGGGGTGGGAACCACACCTGGGTGAAAATAGTGTATTTCCTATACTCAAACTAGCTGTACTTAAAGATTGAGCTTGTTTGATGCAATGGAACCAACAGAATAGTCCCAAAAGTGCAAAAAACATAAATCTGACACCACAAGTAGGTACAAGCAAACGCTCAAAATATTTGAATGATTTCAAATACTATTTGAACCCAGGTCTGGATAACACCAGTGCAATTGATGTCATTTTAACATCTTAATGGATGTGTTCTGACGATGGTCCCCTCCCTTCATTCCTCTCGTCCTCGGGTCCAACCTGTCC
>NW_028156342.1:0-73259 GCF_964263955.1 Coregonus lavaretus
AGACAAGTGAAATGGTGAGAATATACAACTGTTCATTCAACTAATAAAACCATGGATTGATCAACTGTTGCAGGGTGAATATCAATGTTGTGAGGGTATTGAAGTCTAATATTTTTCTGTAAAATGTAAATTATTGTTTCAAGGGCTCAGCAATTGGTAAACCTTGATTTCAGTTTGGCCACAAAACAATGTTTTTATAGAACAAGTTACAGTGGTTGAATTACACTGTCTGTCTGTATGGTGAGAGACAGACAGACAGTAGGTTAGGGTATGAAACAGACAGACAGTGGGTTAGGGTATGAAACAGACAGACAGTGGGTTAGGGTATGAAACAGACAGATAGTGGGTTAGGGTATGAAACAGACAGACAGTGGGTTAGGGTATGAAACAGACAGACAGTGGGTTAGGGTATGAAACAGACAGACAGTGGGTTAGGGTATGAAACAGACAGACAGTGGGTTAGGGTATGAAACAGACAGACAGTGGGTTAGGGTATGAAACAGACAGACAGTGGGTTAGGGTATGAAACAGACAGACAGTGGGTTAGGGTATGAAACAGACAGATAGTGGGTTAGGGTATGAAACAGACAGACAGTGGGTTAGGGTATGAAACAGACAGACAGTGGGTTAGGGTATGAAACAGACAGACAGTGGGTTAGGGTATGAAACAGACAGACAGTGGGTTAGGGTATGAAACAGACAGACAGTGGGTTAGGGTATGAAACAGACAGACAGTGGGTAAGGGTATGAAACAGACAGATAGTGGGTTAGGGTATGAAACAGACAGACAGTGGGTTTGGGTATGAAACAGACAGATAGTGGGTTAGGGTATGAAACAGACAGACAGTGGGTTAGGGTATGAAACAGACAGACAGTGGGTTAGGGTATGAAACAGACATATAGTGGGTTAGGGTATGAAACAGACAGACAGTGGGTTAGGGTATGAAACAGACAGACAGTGGGTTAGGGTATGAAACAGACAGACAGTGGGTTAGGGTATGAAACAGACAGACAGTGGGTTAGGGTATGAAACAGACAGACAGTGGGTTAGGGTATGAAACAGACAGACAGTGGGTTAGGGTATGAAACAGACAGACAGTGGGTTAGGGTATGAAACAGACAGACAGTGGGTTAGGGTATGAAACAGACAGACAGTGGGTTAGGGTATGAAACAGACAGACAGTGGGTTAGGGTATGAAACAGACAGACAGTGGGTTAGGGTATGAAACAGACAGACAGTGGGTTAGGGTATGAAACAGACAGACAGAGGATGGGTTGGAGTCACATCATCCCCACTGCAGTCAGGTTTCTGTTACACTTAGAAATAAAGATACCCCCTGCCCTGTAAACGTAATGTGTGTAAGTGGTAGAAATATGTTTTTGTGGCAATCATTGTTATTGAAAATGTTGATTTAACAATTTAGTTAGAAGTAGAGATGTTTATCAGTTAAGCCGTTTCACTTCTATTCAGTGGCTGGTCTGATCTTCATGGTAATGGTTTTCAGGGAGTATGTAAAGCCTTTCCATGTTTTCCAGTTGATGCCAATACCGTAGGCAGACTCCCCCCATGCGTATATCCCATTGGGATTAGTCCAATGGCAGTTGTTGTGCCAAAATCCACTGTAGTACATCTGGCCACAGTTGTTGAGGTTAAGGTCCTGGTCTTTATCTAACGTTGTAAATTTCTGACCACTGTGATGAGTCATAGAATCTCCTGAGGATAAAAACAAAGATTTCTGACCACTGTGATGAGTCATAGAATCTCCTGAAGATAAAAACAAAGATTTCTGACCACTGTGATGAGTCATAGAATCTCCTGAAGATAAAAACAAAGATTTCTGACCACTCTGATTGAGTCATAGAATCTCCTGAAGATAAAAACAAAGATTTCTGACCACTGTGATGAGTCATAGAATCTCCTGAGGATATGAACAAAGAACACAGACCAGCAACACAAGGAAAGGGCCCCAGGTAACCTAATGATAATACTTCCACTGGCAAATCTTCAGCTATGAACCCTTAATGACAGATTATCTTGGAGGGTTTTTCTTTGGAATTTGTTCTGGTGCTATATTCTTGGACCTTTTTGTTGTAATTTTTTCTTGGACAATTTAAGTTGTCACCCACCTGCTCCTCCATCTTTGAATGAACCCAGTGTTAGCAGGTATCCTTCAGCCTCTGGTCCAACGGAGAAGGAGGAGTACTGAGCATAGACCTTCTTCCCCTCAAAGTCCTCCATGTCCACCCTCAGCTCATAGGTTCCTTTCGTAGTCAGGAGATGCATCGTCTCCAGCCCTGTAGAATAGTACCAGCATAGAAGTACACTGTGTTGTTGGAAATACAATGACAAATGAACTTTA
This sequence comes from Coregonus lavaretus, assembly GCF_964263955.1. NCBI lineage: Eukaryota > Metazoa > Chordata > Actinopteri > Salmoniformes > Salmonidae > Coregonus > Coregonus lavaretus. The sequence goes on from NW_028156342.1 coordinate 2,361, forward strand.
CGTGAATCAGGATCAAACAGGAAGGAGCTCATTCGCTGAACAGGGGTTCTAAGAGGAGAATGTTCTGGAGGTTTAGACGTTAAATCCGTTTCTTACCCAGCCAGTACTCTCCAGCTGCGCTCCCAAACCCACTCTTGTACTCATCCCACTTCCTGTGGAAGTTCACTGATCCGTCCTGTCTGTTTTGAATCACCTGATTAAGAGAGAGATGTTGTTTTAATTGATTGACTGGTTTTAATGGTAAATCAGTTCTTATGTGTAAAGAAGGAAGAGGAAGAAGAAGAGAGAACGTGCACAGCATCTGTGTCCTAGTACTGGTTTGGCAGGAACAACTAACCTGTAATTTTATACTACACTACCGGCTACTGGTTGTAGTGAAACTATGGTAAATATACAACAACAAGTTACTGTATTTTTACAGCTGCATTTTCTGTAATTTTACGCTACACTCCCGGCTACTGGTTGTAGTGACAATATGGTAAATATACAACAACAAGTTACTGTATTTTTACAGCTGCATTTTCTATAATTTTATGCTACACTCCCGGCTACTGGTTGTAGTGAAAATATGGTAAATATACAACAACAAGTTACTGTATTTTTACAGCTGCATTTTATGTAATTTTATGCTACACTACCGGCTCCTGGTTGCAGTGAAAATACAGTAAAACAAGTTACTGTATTTTTACAGCTGAATTATGGGGTTATTGCCGTAAAGTGACAGTATGCTGCTGTATTCTGATTACTTGGGACTCAACCTCACGTGGGTATGAACTCACAACCTCTTGGTTGCCAGTGACCTGAGTTTCCTGCCACGCCACCAGGTCTGTGTTCATGGTAGAGATTGGCCAAGAATACATTTATGCACTTAGCTAAAAGTTGCAGTAAAAATACAGTAAATATACAACAACTTACTGTATTTTTTAAAACATCTGAATTAAGCTAAAATGACAGTATGCTGCTCTATTCTGATTACAGTACACGCTTGTAAATGATGACAACTCAGTAGCCCGTAAGTTATCGTAATTTTACAGGATAAGTATGACAGAAAAATCTTGTAAAATCCTTCGCTATGAACACACTTGGGACTCAACCACACCTGGAATTTGGAATTGAAACCTCTTGGTTGCCAGGTACCTGAATTTCCTGCTATGCCACCTGATGGGTGTACTACGATTGAAGCTGGATCAACTCAGGGTTTTCTAAAGCTAGCCAGCTTCAGTTAGCTTCACATTGATCTACTCAGGGTTTTCTAAAGCTAGCCAGCTTCAGTTAGCTTCACATTTCAGCTCAGGCTTCATCTGTACTACGACGATAGATATTGCTCGTCCGCCTGCAGCTAACTCTAGCAGTTTTGTAACTGCGCGTGCATGTCGCACGTGGCTAAGTTGAACACTGAACTCTTCATTGAGACAATGCTGAAACATCAATCCGTGGGAGAGTCAGTGCTGCTAGTCGAGCACCGCACTCTTCATTGAGACAATGCTGAAACATCAATCCGTGGGCGACACATTTTCATTTGTGCTGAAATCAAAATGAAAGAAACGTTATATCTTGCTTATTCAGCTTATTCATCAGGCTATTATTATTATTATTATTCAGTAGGCGCCATCTTTATTTTAGTACTTTATTACATATTGTAAAATGCGTCGTTGGTGTTCTTTAGTAGCTTATCAATACACCACACAATCAAATCATTCTATTAAGTCATACACACTTTTTTTTACTGTGCTTGAAGTTTCAAATGCATTCTGTCATTACTAAATGGGTAATGTGATAGGTATTTTAACATTACTATAAAAAATATTGAATCAGTCGTCTTCCTCAAATGAAGGGGATGATGACGCAATCTTTGCGAGAGGGAGGGAATCTGATTTCATTGGTCCTCTACTTGTGGCTCCGACACTTAATTCAGGATAAATGGAGTTAGCCCCTGAGTTAGCCCTGAGTTAGCCCTGAGTTAGCCCTGAGTTAGGCCTGAGTTAGGCCTGAGTTAGGCCTGAGTTAGCCCTGAGTTAGCCCTGAGTTAGCCCTGAGTTAGCCCTGAGTTAGGCCTGAGTTAGCCCTGAGTTAGCCCTGAGTTAGGCCTGAGTTAGCCCTGAGTTAGCCCTGAGTTAGGCCTGAGTTAGGCCTGAGTTAGGCCTGAGTTAGGCCTGAGTTAGGCCTGAGTTAGCCCTGAGTTAGGCCTGAGTTAGGCCTGAGTTAGCCCTGAGTTAGGCCTGAGTTAGCCCTGAGTTAGGCCTGAGTTAGGCCTGAGTTAGGCCTGAGTTAGGCCTGAGTTAGCCCTGAGTTAGGCCTGAGTTAGCCCTGAGTTAGGCCTGAGTTAGGCCTGAGTTAGGCCTGAGTTAGGCCTGTTAGCCCTGAGTTAGCCCTGAGTTAGCCCTGAGTTAGCCCTGAGTTAGCCCTGAGTTAGCCCTGAGTTAGGCCTGAGTTAGGCCTGAGTTAGCCCTGAGTTAGGCCTGAGTTAGGCCTGAGTTAGGCCTGAGTTAGGCCTGAGTTAGCCCTGAGTTAGGCCTGAGTTAGGCCTGAGTTAGGCCTGAGTTAGCCCTGAGTTAGCCCTGAGTTAGCCCTGAGTTAGCCCTGAGTTAGCCCTGAGTTAGCCCTGAGTTAGCCCTGAGTTAGGCCTGAGTTAGGCCTGAGTTAGGCCTGAGTTAGGCAGCCCAGGAGCAGGTAAGTTCTGAAGGATTCGTTGCCATAGAAATGTAATTTGCTAAAAGGTGAGGCACTTTCGTGGAACACACTACAACATGTGGGTTCTTCAAGGGTTCTTTGGGAAGGGTGATGGTTCTATGCGGAACCATACTGACCCAAATAACCATTTGAGCCCTTCAATGGTTCTTTGCAGTTCAAATAAGGATTCTTTCCTCTTTTAGTGATAATGAAAATGTGGGGTGGCTGTTAATTAGAATATGATATTTGTGCGTCTGTTACTTTCTCGCTCATCATTATTCACGATTCATTCAGGATTATCCATAATCATGGTAGCATCCACATTAATGTAGAAGTGTTTAGAAACATATTCTATTCTTAACCCTCCCGTTGTCCTAGGGTCAAAATGACCCGCCACTGTGTTAAACCAACTTTATTTAATTTTTATATTTTTTGGATCATTTGTGAGAAGGAGGCAGTGATACTCTCATCTCAGTGATACGGTTCATCATCATTTCAAATCCAAAGAGCTGGAGTACAGAGCCAAAACAACAACAAAGGGCTCACTGTCCCAATACTTTTGGTGCTCACAGTGTATGACTATGGCCAGTGACAGTGTCTTGTGAAAGACTCACGCATGGCCTTGTCTCAATTGAAAACAGTTGACTGAGTCAGTAGTTCTGAATTCTCTCCTCAGGGACTCCCCATCTGTTCCAGAACTAGCACACCTGATTCAGATAGTCAACTATCAACACAATAATAACACCTCTGGGAATTTAACAATATAATATGTCTATTAAACCAGAATAAAAACCCTATATGGTTCTACAAAGAACCTTTGAGATTGAGAAAGGTTCTTCATAGAACCATTCGCCATAAAGGTTCCATAAAGAACCATTAAAAAAGGGTTCTGTAAAGCCCCAAAAAGGTTGTAATCATAGCGGAACCTTTTTTTTTTTGGTGCTATATAGAACATTTTATTAGTGGTTCTTTATAGAACCTTAGGAAAGGGTTCTTTATAGCACCATACAGGTTCCATTTAGAACCTTATGAGCATGGTTCTTTATAGAACTTTCAAAAAAGGTTTCCATATAGCACCAAAAAAAAAGGGTTCTGTTATGGTTACAAGCCAAATTACCCTTATTTGGCACTATTTAGAACCATTTGTTTTTAGTGTTTACCGGGTATCCTGAGTTGAACCTCCGAGTTGACCAAAGTTACATCGCTAACTCCTCAAATCACATACAGTACGTAGTATAGGGCTCAGGTTTGTGGGCATAGCAGAGCTGGCCACAGATTTATTGGCAATAATACATTTCTGCACTTCACTAAGTTTTCCCAGAATCAAGTATAATAATTGTCAGAATATCTGACAGCACCAACTCAAAAATTGCATGTCTCAGGGACACTTAACAGAAAGTGTGGATATATGCTCTGGGATTTGAACTTGCAACCTCTTTTGTCGGGAGTGCGTTGATGTTTCTGCAGTGCCACCAGGTACATGTTTATTACCAAGAACATATATCAACACACTCTCAAAAATTAGGGTACGGTTAGGGTACCTTGTCGTTCCCTGGCGGTTTGAAATGTAGATGGGGGCAATGTACTGGCGGGGCACTCCTTGAGCACTGCTGTTTAGCTAAGTGCAGAAATGTATTATTGACATTAAATCTGTGGCCAACCTCTGTCAAGCCCACAGATCTACCCTGCATAGTAAGAAATGCAGATTTACTGGCAAGGTTATGAGTTCAAATCCCAGGTGAGGTTGAGTCCCAAGTGTGCCCACAATAAATAATTGTATCAAATGTTACTGTAATACTAATAATTGTATTAATAATAATTGTATCAAATGTTACTGTAATACTTATAAAATTACAATAATTTACTACTGAGTTATAGTAAAATTATTTATACTGAAAAAATAAATAAACGCAACAATTTCAAAGATTCTACTTAGTTATAGTTCAAGGAAATCAGTCAATTGAAATAAATTCATTAGGCCCTAATCTATGGATTTCACATGACTGGGAATACAGATATGCATCTTTTGGTCACAGATATCTTTTTAAAAAATGGGCCTCACAATGGGCTTCAGGATCTCGTCACGGTATCTCTATGCATTCAAATTGCCTTTGATAATAATAATAATAATATGCCATTTAGCAGACGCTTTTATCCAAAGCGACTTACAGTCATGCGTGCATAAATTTTTGTGTATTGGTGGTCCCGGGGATCGAACCCACTACCTTGGTGTTACAAGCGCCGTGCTCTACCAGCTGAGCTACAGAGGACCGCTTTGATAAAATGCAATTGTGTTCATTGTCCATAGGTTATGCTTGCCCATACCATAACCCCATCGCCACCATGGGGCACTCTGTTCACAATGTTGACATCAGCAAACTCCTCACTCACACGCCTCCAATGCCATACACGTGTTTGTGAGGCCGGTTGGACGTACTGCCAAATTCTCTAAAATGACATTGGAGGCGGCTTATGGTAGAGAAATGAACATTACATTCTCTGGCAACAGCTCTGGTGGACATTCCTGCAGTCAACATGTCAGTTGCACGCTCCCTCAAAACTTGAGGCATTGTGTTGTGTGACAAAACTGCACATTTTAGAGCGGCCTTTTAATCGTGTCTCCCGAGTGGCGCAGTGGTCTAAGGCACTGCATCGTAGTGCTAGCTGTGCCACTAGAGATCCTGGTTCGAATCCAGGCTCTGTCGTAGCCGGCCGCGACCGGGAGACCCATGGGGCGGCGCACAATTGGCCCAGCGTTGCCAGGGTAGGGGAGGGAATGGCCGGCAGGGGATGTAGCTCAGTTGGTGGAGCATGGTGTTTGCAACGCCAGGGTTGTGGGTTCGATAAAATAATGTATGCGCTAACTGTAAGTTGCTCTGGATAAGAGCGTCTGCTAAATGACTAAAATGTAAATGTAATTGTCCCCAGCACAAGGTGCACCTGTGTAATGATCATGCTGTTTAATAAGCTTCTTGACATGCCAAACCTGTCTATTTTGGCGAAGGAGAAATGCTCACTAACAGGGATCTTTTATTTCAGCTCATGAAACATGGAACCAACACTGTACATGTTGTGTTTATATTTTTGTTCAGTGTACAAGAGTGTACTGTAATCCGAAAACAGCAGCACACTGTCATTTTACAGTAATAACATCTTCAATTTAGTTGTAAAAATACAGTTAGTTGTTGTATATTTACTGAACAAAATACAGTTTTGCTGTAAAAACATATTACTGTATTTTCACTGCAACTCAATAGCCTGTAACTTACTGTAAAATGACTAGTAATTCTTTAACAGTTTGTGTCATAAATGTAAATGAAAGTGAGTTAATTTACAGGACGGGTCAAAAAGTACCCAAGTGCAATGTGATTGACATTTTGTTACTGTAAATGTACTGTAAAATGTACAGCTATTGCTAACAGTGTAAAAAAAAAAAAGTAAATACCTATGTGTATTTAAAGATTGGTAGAAATATTGGATACTGACCGTCCACTTTCCTAGAAGTGCACTGTCCATCGACATGTCACAGAACACCTGGACAGGTGAGGTGGGTCCTGCAGGATAAATGGTGTAAACCCCATTCAGTCCAAAACCTGATCGGTACACCTCATTACAGTCCACTGGATGCAGGGAGGACTGCACCACCACGGGGAACAGTAGAGCCAGCAGCAAGCTGAACTGCACCACAGAGTAGATGGACATAGCAGGTTGTAATGGAAGTACTGTCTAGTGTTGGTTCATTAAAGATACATGTCCCATATTCACATTTTGAGTATCTATGAATTTCTGCTTATTCTAATAATGGTTTATTAATACCTACCATCGTTGTTGCGATAGATGTCAGTTTGCCTTTGAAGGAAACTTTTGTACAGTTTACTGAAAAAGCAGACAGAAAAATAGTACGTTGAACGGATGTGAAGCATATTTACAACAGTATTCTTCAGGTCAGAAGCTGCTAATGGTTAAATAGTTAAGGCAGAGGCTGAGCCACCGGATCGAACCACCCGCTCCGCCCCCCAGGATGCCTTTTCCCCTGACCTAAACAAACGTATCACGTTCTTCACGTACAAATCAGTCTACCGGAGCCGTACCCTATGTCGAATGTTCTGGTATATAATGTATTTTAAGACATCAATTGAGTAAATCTTTGTTGGTTTTATGCTGTCTGGTTTTAAAACTCCCCACTCGATTAATGTAACCTACTGTATGTTGTAGTTAGAGACTGTCTGAAAAGCAGTAAAATAAATGACATACTGCCTGTCTGTCCTGCTGCTACTCAGACTGCCCTGCTGCTACTCAGTGGGTGCAGAACACATTAATCTCTCCTCAATAGTGCAGTACACATTAATCTCTCCTCAATAGTGCAGAACACATTTATCTCTCCTCAATAGTGCAGAACACATTTATCTCTCCTCAATAGTGCAGAACACATTTATCTCTCTTCAATAGTGCAGAACACATTTATCTATCCTCAATAGTGCAGAACACATTTATCTATCCTCAATAGTGCAGAACACATTTATCTCTCCTCAATAGTGCAGAACACATTTATCTCTCCTCAATAGTGCAGAACACATTTATCTATCCTCAATAGTGCAGAACACATTTATCTCTCCTCAATAGTGCAGAACACATTTATCTATCCTCAATAGTGCAGAACACATTTATCTCTCCTCAATAGTGCAGAACACATTTATCTATCCTCAATAGTGCAGAACACATTTATCTCTCCTCAATAGTGCAGAACACATTTATCTCTCCTCAATAGTGCAGAACACATTTATCTCTCCTCAATAGTGCAGAACACATGTATCTCTCCTCAATAGTGCAGAACACATTTATCTATCCTCAATAGTGCAGAACACATTTATCTCTCCTCAATAGTGCAGAACACATTTATCTCTCCTCAATAGTGCAGAACACATTTATCTCTCCTCAATAGCGCAGAACACATTTATCTCTCCTCAATAGTGCAGGACACATTTCTCTCCTCAATAGTGCAGAACACATTTATCTCTCCTCAATAGTGCAGAACACATTTATCTCTCCTCAACAGTGCAGAACACATTTATCTCTCCTCAATAGTGCAGAACACATTTATCTCTCCTCAACAGTGCAGAACACATTTATCTCTCCTCAACAGTGCAGAACACATTAATCTCTCCTCAACAGTGCTATATAGTAAGAATATCCAGTATAGATGACTTGATGTATTCATGAAGGATAACAAATAAAGATAGCTATTTAGTAAAGAAAAGAAAGATAGGTATTTAGTAAAGAAGTGATTGCATGAGCTCACCTGTATGAGTGACTGAGCAGATGTCTGCCCCACAAAGATGCATGTGTCTTTTATAAAGACAACCAGAGCTCATTGCAACACTCAGTGCAATACCTGGTCCACACCTCTTTCATAAAGATAACCAAACATTCCTGGAATCACTCTTGTCTGTAAACATCCCACTGGGCACAGATGTCAGTTCAAAGTCTAGTTTTGATTTACATTTGGTTGAGTTGTCAACTAAGGTGAATTCAATATGAAATCAACCAAACATTTCACCCTGTCATTGGATTTAGGTTAAAAGTTGGGTGAAAAAAATGACCAAAATCCCTTATGTTGATTACTTTTTGCAAATAAAATCAGTTTTCCACGTTGATTCAATGTCATAACATATCATTTATTTGCAGAAATGACGTGGAAACAACATTGATTCAACCAGTTTCTGCCCAGTGGGATGGCACGTGGGTAGTTTGAAGCACATAATAATATCATAAAACAATTAGAGTTCAGTATGTTTATTCTCATTTGGACAATCTGACCAGATAGTGATAGAGCACGCTCTTTGCCCTTTCACTGGGTTCAGTTACATGCACTTATTGTGACTATGTAGCCGGCGCGCTCTGCTCCTTGCCGACTACTGCGTTGTGTTCCAGTGCACTGAAGACAACACACTGGCGTACTTGAAGGCACTTTATTGTGTACAACTCTCTCAATCTGTTCAACATCAAGGAGAGAAAATGTTCAAAACTCTACCCTCGACCAGAATCCGCCTCTCCCAGCCGAGTACAATGCAGACTGAATATAATCACATTCAAAAATCCAAGGAATAAAATACAACATAATTGGAAAATAAACATCGCATCTGGTGTATATCTTATGTATGTGTCATATTGCATGTTATCTCTGCCAAAAACTCTGAGCTTTTAGCCTTTACATTAATACTGTGCAACATGACATAAACCATCTTTCAAATAGGTAATACATACAGTAATATGCACGAAGAAACATGTAATCCTTCACATTTGAGCTTTTCAGTGCCATTAAACACTAATCAATACATGAAAACATTTTAAATGAACGCATATTTTTTACCTGATATAGGGAATACATACCTGTTCAACATCAAGGAGAGAAAATGTTCAAAACTCTACCCTCGACCAGAATCCGCCTAACATAAAAAAACAACTGAAACGTGGGCTTCAACACAAGAGGATAGAATGACGATTGCTAACTTACAGCTAAACAAAACACGAGGTTAGCTAAGTTAGCAATTTCTCTCAAAAATAGCTAAATTCACGACACAGCTTGATTAAATGTACGTACACTCATCATATAATATACATACAAGTTACTATGTGCACTGAAACGTTTTAGTTTTAACAGGTATATCAAGTTTATGTCACGCCGAAGTGAACACATACCTCTCTCAGTCGAGTAGAATGCAGACTGAGAAAAGCATGAGACAAATCCGCATATAACCAAACCAACACTCTAGAGGGCGCACTTACACAACTAACTCTCCCAATATCTGTAGACTACACGATATGCTGAACAATACAATATTTTGGTGAAATCAACTCACAAAATAAAATAAAAAAATAGAAAATGAACGGTTGCAAAAATCTGTAATTCTTTGACCTGTTACAACTACTCAGATTAATATAATCGTTCGACTAAAACGTTTACATTCTTTGCAAGAAGAACGATTTCCCTAATAGTCCCGTTTACGTGGACACGTCTGAAATCAGGCTACCTGATGCGACTTTGATAAATGCAGAAAGTCTACAATGAAAATATGTGCTAGCGCCAAGTGTTTTAGGGTGCGATCGGAAATTCAATCTGAAGTGCCAGAGTGCGCTCAGAGTGCCATCTGGGCGTTTGTAAATTCAGAGCGTTTCGCTCTGGGAGCATTCAGAGCGCACACTGGACGCTCTGGCCGAGGAGCAGTGGCGGCTGGTGAAAAATATTCTCGGTGGGGCTGTGCCATACTTTTTTTTTCCTGTAACCATCGCGATATATTTTAACACAAACTGCAGGACAGCAGTGCTCAGTGAAACATTCAGTAATTATTTAATGCCAATATTAAAAAGTTGAGGCATTCTTACACAAAAACATATTACACAAACCCAAGCCTTTCATTTGCATTTAAAGTGAACTTTTCACCATTGGTAGTAAACAGGCAACGCAACAGGCATGCTGTCAGAACAGAGTGGAAAGTGGACAATAACATGAAATTATTATAAAGTTTATAGGAAATCTTACACTGTATAAAAGGATGTATAATATAGAAATGGATATCAAGTGGATGAACTCAAACCTTTGACTGGAAGAATAGCATACAGTATTTTATGATCATACTAAATGTGACTAATTGTTAATGTGCTCCAGAACTGCAACAATTAATTGATACAAAACAACATATATACAGTAATATTAGCAAAGACACTATTAAGACTTTCTAGAGTACCATATATAACTGGATTTTTTATGCTAAGGTCAACTATATACAAAGAAACATGCGGCCAGAGCTGCTCTGTGTGTGTGTGTCTGTCATCTTATTTGTACAGGAATTTTGCCCGTCTGTCCTTCTGAGTGGCAAACCTCTCAATGACCCTTTGATTAAAGTCAGGAATGTCCCTGACAAGTTTCTTCTCCATGGAGAGCATGGCCAGAGCGTTCAGGCGATCCTGTGTCATGCTGTTTCTCAGGAAGGTCTTGATCCTTTTCAGTGTAGAGAAGCACCTTTCTGACTCAGCAGTTGTCATGGGTGTGGTGATGAGGATCTTGAGGAGGCTGGCAGTCTCTGTGAAAGTGCTCTGAAGGTTGTTCTCCATGAAGAACTGGTACAGGGGCACTGCACCACTACAAGCCTTGAACTCACTGTTCTCATAGATGAGGGACAGTTCGGTTTTGAGCTTGGCCTTGTTCAACATGGGGTACGCCTCCACGGTTGTTTCAAGCGCTGTATCGGGGAACTTCACACTGTGTTGTGGGAACAACTCTCCGTGCAATAGTGTTGCGCTGATGAGGTGCTGGGTGAAGGAGAACCTCTCTTTGGCATGACTCAGGATGGTATCACATACAGTACCTGTAAAAGATACATCATCAGCTTTAATTTGCAATTAAGCTATTTTGATGCAAGTGATCCTGACTGACACATGCCTATGTCCAACTCAAGTATATGATTACCAAGGTGCTGATTGTTCAGGGTTTTGGCTACATACTACCAGGCCTGAAAAAAGTTCTAGGGGGAAACACTGACAATTACATCACAACTTACCTCTATAGCCAACCTCTGTTGTTCTCCTGGTCCCAGCATCCTCCGTCGCTTGATGGGCTGTTGCTGCTCGTCAGATGCGCTGTCCCCACACAAAGAGGGAATTGAGGCCCTGGGTCCAAAAAATAAAGTTTAATTTGATAACTTGCAATCAGACTTCTTAACTCACTGTAATTCCCCCTCAACACACAACCAGTGACTTTTATATTATTATCAACGTCTGATTGTGTCTTCTCTTTCCTTTTAAAATACTAAAACAAATATAATTGTGACGGCTCTATGATAATCACTCACTTTGATGACCAGACACATTTAGGCTTTTAAACTGTTGTAAGTGAACTATTCATCTTTCTAACAACATCTTTATCAGCCAATAGTAAATATAGTTATTTACCTGATTGTTAGCATGCTGTCTGTGAACCTCTGGACAAGTGCTTTAATGAAGACAGGGTCGATGTTCCTCTTCTGCAGCTGGCTGAAAAGCATGTCCACATTTGGCATGATCTTGTGGAACAGTGCCAGGAAAAAACAGAAAGCCTCGTCTTCGAGCATCCTCACAAAGCCCCCCGCCTCTCTGACAGTCGGGGCATCAAAGTTCCCAGAGTCTCTGATGGTCTGGAAACACGTTAGGAGGTCATCCCTGTACTCGTACACAGTGTTTACAGCGCGACTGTGGAAGTTCCACCGTGTTGTAGAGGCTCTGGGGAGTCTATGCGCAACCACTTCGTCAAGCACGGTGGTTCGCTTGGGAGACCTGGAGAAGAAAGCAGAAAATCCTGCAAGGTCGGAAAAGAAAGTGCCGATCCTGGGGATGCGTGAAGTAGCCTGCTGCATGATGAGGTTCAGCTGATGTGCATAGCAGTGGACGTAGTGCGCATTTTCGTACACATCCACTATTTTACGCTGCACTCCGCCGGTGGCTCCCCTCATCACACTTGCGCCGTCGTAAGCCTGGGCAATAAGTTTGGCCTTTTGTCCATGTGAGAGTATGGTGCTGAGCCTCTCCAGCAGCGCTGTAGCGATGGTGTCGGCGGTTGCGTTCTCGATCAAAATGAACTCGAAAAAACGCTCTTGGACGTTACTTTTAGCATCGATGTAGAGTATCACAAGCACCAACTGGCAGTGGGTGGAAACGTCAGTCGTCTCGTCAGCTTGAATGGCGATAAAATCAGCAGTCTTTAATTCCTCCAGGATGTAATCCTTAAGCACTGACAGCATACAGTCCAACAGCTCGTTCTGTATCGTCTTTGACGTGCCCTTAAAAACGGTAGCTGTCTTCAGGTGCTCCTCCAGCACACTGTCGAGGGAGGCAACAAAATCCACTAAGCCCCGGAAAATGCCGGGGTTGTCCGAGGAGTCAGTCTCCTCGTGCCCACGCAAGGCCAACTCAAAAGCCCCACAGAACTTCACACAATCGATAATTTTGGATAGAATGTGCCTGTTTTTATCCACCTCCTCATTGTGTTTCCTCACCGCAATCCTGTGGCCGTCATCCAGCTGCGTAGCAATGTTCACCCTTCCTAATACAGCTAGCTTTACAGAGTTGTCCATGTGTGCCCTGGTGTTCTCATGTTTCTTTACCTTCTCTGACAGGTGCTTCATATCCCTCACTCCGGTACCTGTCCATGCTGAATCTGACCCCGTCGTTTTAAAAAGCAAGCACGGAAAGCAAAATAAAGCATTAGCATCAGTGCACCCAGCTAGCCAAGCCTTCCTGGTGTACCAGCTACGGGAGAAGCCGCGCATATACTGCTTCCCTTTCTCGCTAGCCTGCTGTCTGATTGAGAGGTCAGGTTGATCTGGGCCCAGCTCTTTCACCCGAACTTTCTCTGACAAAGTTCTCCTCTCAAACGGATCTTGGAGGAGAGATTTCACCGAGTTAGGGTTGGGTCTTGGAGGAGTAACGTTTGCGCTCGCCATTGTCGTCTAGTAAAAATGGCGCCACTGGAGCCCGGTCCTTATTTTATCAGGGGCGAGCTTGGGGCGATAAAATAATCGCCCTCCTTGGATTCGATTTAAGATCGCTGATTGGCTACATTTTATGTCATACATTCATATCTTAAATTAGCAATTGGCTTAACTGCTACGTAGACCCGCCTCCTCGGGGCACTTTCTGTATCGCCCAGAGCTGACGAGGCGTTTGACAGGCAGAGGAAAGGTTGCGAATATGATTTTCTATCATATCTTACACATATTACTGTGTGCATTCCATATTTCAAACACACAAATATTGACATACTGATGTTTTTATTATTATTATTATTATTTTTATTTTATTTTTATTTTATTTTTTAAAATAATTTTATTTAAGGGGGCGGCGCCCTAGCGCCCTCTATCGGCCAGCCGCCACTGCCGAGGAGTAGGGTTGATTCGAGCGTTCTGACCTCACAACGGCAGCCAAGCACCCAAGCTAACTGGCTAACTTGTTAGCTACTTCCAGACACAAATGAGAAAACAACTCACTCTGACCATTTTACTCGCCCTAGCAGAGCTGATTAGGCTGTTTTTCATGTTATCCAGAGCGTTGGTGACTGTAACTGCTGCTGGCAACAATTTAATTACGCTTTTTTTTGCCGACGTTTACTGACACCGGCCATATTCAACGGGTGTTGAGCGTTCGTAAATTCATCAGTTATTCTGCACTCTGGCACACTCAGACGAAAGTGCTCTGAAATAGGAGTAGATAGCCAGAGTGAATTTACGAACACACCCTTAATCAGCACAGGTTTACTTTGATTATGACATTAGGCTGATTAAGATAAACAGAGTAAGGTGTTTGCATGACTAATGCCATACTGGGCCTCATAATCAGCTTAATATCAAATGATTAGTGCCATAATTAATTAATTAATTAATTATTAGTGTAAACACACTCAATCTGGGTCAACTAGTCAAAATCCCATATTCCAGGCAATATGTGAAAATGATGTTCACTTTTTCATAAAAGTAGAAAACTTGGTACACTTGTAAAGTTTGGGGCACTGAACATTTTCAGAAATGGAGCTGTCACAAAAACGGCTCATGGAGGTGGTAACGATAACTTGGCCATATACACGGGGTACCAGTACCGAGTCAATGTGCAGGGGTACGAGGTCATTGAGGTACACTACCGGTCAAAAGTTTTAGAACACCTACTCATTCCAGGGTTTTTCTTTATTTTTACTATTTTCTACATTGTAGAATAATAGTGAAGATATCAAAACTATGAAATAACACATATGGAATCATGTAGTAACCAAAAAAAAGTGTTAAACAAATCAAAATATATTTTATATTTGAGATTCTTCAAATAGCCATCCTTTGCCTTGATGACAGCTTTGCACAGGCTTAGCATTCTCTCAACCAGTTTCATGAGGTAGTCACCTGGAATGTATTTCAGTTAACAGGTGTGCCTTGTTAAAAGTTAATTTGTGGAATTTCTTTCCTTCTTATGCGTTTGAGCCAATCAGTTGTGTTGTGACAATGTGGGGGAGGGGCGGGGGGGGGGGTATACAGAAGATAGCTTTAAGACATGAATGTCAATCAATACAGAACATTTCAAGAACTTTTAAAGTTTCTTCAAGTGCAGTCGCAAAAACCATCAAGCACTATGATGAAACTGGCTCTCATGAGGACCGCCACAGGAATGGAAGACCCAGAGTTACAGTTGAAGTTGGAAGTTTATTAAAACTCGTTTTTCAACCACTCCACAAATGTCTTGTTAACAAACTATAGTTTTGGCAAGTCGGTTAGGACATCTACTTTGTGCATGACTGTCACGCCCTGACTCATGGGACTCCTGTATGTTGAGTCAGGGTGTGGAGATCTATGTTAGTATTTCTATGTTTACATTCTAGGTTGTGTGTTTCTATGTTTGGCCGGGTGTGATTCCCAATCAGAGGCAGCTGTCGCTCGTTGTCTCTGATTGGGGATCATACTTAAGTAGCCTGTTGGCACTCATTAGTGGGGGGATCTTTGTTCCGTGTACAGGCTTGTGTTGTGTTTAGCCTGAGGACTTCACGTTACGTTGTTTTGTTCGTGTGTTTATTTTGTTAAATAAACATGTATGCATTTCACGCTGTGCCTTGGTCTGACCCGTCCTTCAACGAACGTGACAATGACATAAGTCATTTTTCCAACAATTGTTTACAGACAGATTATTTCACTTATAATTCACTGTATCACAATTCCAGTGGGTCAGAAGTTGACTGTGCCTTTAAACAGCTTGGAAAATTCCAGAAAATGATGTCATGGCTTTAGAAGCTTCTGATAGGCTAATTGACATCATTTGAGTCAATTGGATGTGTACCTGTGGATGTATTTCAAGGACTACCTTCAAACTCAGTGCCTCTTTGCTTGACATCATGGAAAAATCAAAAGAAATCAGCCGACCTCAGAAAAAGAATTAAAGACCTCCACAAGTCTGGTTCATCCTTGGGAGCAATTTCCAAACGCCTGAAGGTAACACGTTCATCTGTACAAACAATAGTACGCAAGTATAAACACCATGGGACCACGCAGTCGTCATACCGCTCAGTAGGAGATGAATGTACTTTGGTGCGAAAAGTGCAAATCAATCCCAGAACAACAGCAAAGGACATTGTGAAGATGCTGGAGGAAACAGGTACAAAAGTATCTATATCCACAGTAAAACAAGTCCTATATCGACATAACCTGAAAGGCCGCTCAGCAAGGAAGAAGCCACTGCTCCAAAACCACCATAAAAAAGCCAGACTACGGTTTGCAACTGCACATGGGGACAAAGATCGTACTCTTTGGAGAAATGTCCTCTGGTCTGATGAAACAAAAATAGAACTGTTTGGCCATAATGACAATCGTTATGTTTGGAGGAAAAGGGGAAGGCTTGCAAGCCGAAGAACACCATCCCAACCGTGAAGCACAGGGGTGGCAGCATCATGCTGTGGGGGTGCTTTGCTGCAGGAGGGACTGGTGCACTTCACAAAATAGATGGCGTCATGAGGAAGGAACATTATGTGGATATATTGAAGCAACATCTCAAGACATCAGTCAGGAAGTTAAAACTTGGTCGTAAATGGGTCTCCCAAATGGACAATGACCCCAAGCATACTTCCAAAGTTGTGGTAAAATGGCTTAAGGACAATAAAGTCAAGGTATTGGAGTGGCCATCACAAAGCCCTGACCTCAATCCTATAGAAAATATGTGGGCAGAACTGAAAAAGCGTCTGCGAGCAAGGAGGTCTACAAACCTGACTCAGTTACACCAGCTCTGTCAGGAGGAATGGGCCAAAATTCACCCAACCTATTGTGGGAAGCTTGTGGAAGGCTACCTGAAATGTTTGACCCAAGTTAAACAATTTAAAGGCAATGCTACCAAATACTAATTTAGTGTATATAAACTTCTGACCCACTGGGAATGTGATGAAATAAAACAAATCTGAAATAAATCATTCTCTCTACTATTATTCTGACATTTTCATTTTTTAAAATAAATTGGTGATCCTAACTGACCTAAGACAGTGAATTTTTACTAGGATTAAATGTCAGGAATTGTGAAAAACTGAGTTTAAATGTATTTGGCTAAGGTCTATGTAAACTTCCGACTTCAAATGTACCTCTGCTGCAGAGGATAAGTTCATTAGCGTTACCAGCCTCAGAACTTGCAGTCCAAATAAATGCTTCACAGAGTTCAAGTAACAGACACATCTCAACATCAACTGTTCAGAGGAGACTGTGTGAATCAGGTCTTCATGGTCGAATTGCTGCAAAGAAACCACTACTAAAGGACACCATTCTTTTTTTTTTTTCACCTTTATTTAACCAGGTAAGCCAGTTGAGAACAAGTTCTCATTTACAACTGCGACCTGGCCAAGATAAAGCAAAGCAGTGCGATAAAAACAACAACAACACAGAGTTACATATGGAATAAACAAAACGTACAGTCAATAACACAATAGAAAATCTATATACAGTGTGTGCAAATGTAGTAAGTTATGGAGGTAAGGCAATAAATAGGCCATAGTGCAAAATAATTACAATTTAGTATTAACACTGAAGTGATAGATGTGCAGAATATTATGTGCAAATAGAGATACTGGGGTGCAAATGAGCAAAATAAATAATGTAAATAACAATATGGGGATGAGGTAGTTGGATGGGCTAATTACAGATGGGCTGTGTACAGGTGCATTGATCGGTAAGCTGCTCTGACAACTGATGCTTAAAGTTAGTGAGGGCGATAAGTGTCTCCAGCTTCAGAGATTTTTGCAGTTCGTTCCAGTCATTTGCAGCAGAGAACTGGAAGGAATGGCGGCCAAAGGAGGTGTTGGCTTTGGGGATGACCAGTGAGATATACCTGCTGGAACGCATACTACGGGTGGGTGTTGCTATAGTGACCAATGATCTAAGGTAAGGCGGGATTTGCCTAAAAGTGATTTATAGATGACCTGGAGCCAGTGGGTTTGGCGACAAATATGTAGTGAGGATCAGCCAACGAGAGCGTACAGGTCACAATGGTGGGTAGTATATGGGGCTTTGGTGACAAAACGGATGGCACTGTGATAGACTACATCCAATTTGCTGAGTAGAGTGTTGGAAGCTATTTTGTAAAAGACATCGCCGAAGTCAAGGATCGGTAGGATAGTCAGTTTTACGAGGGCATGTTTAGCAGCATGAGTGAAGGAGGCTTTGTTGCGAAATAGGAAGCCGATTCTAGATTTAACTTTGGATTGGAGATGCTTAATGTGAGTCTGGAAGGAGAGTTTACGGTGTAACCAGACACCTAGGTATTTGTAGTTGTCCACATATTCTAAGTCAGACCCGCCGAGAGTAGTGATTCTAGTCGGGCAGGCGGGTGCCAGCACCGTTCGATTGAAGAGCATGCATTTAGTTTTACTAGCGTTTAAGAGCAGTTGGAGGCCACAGAAGGAGTGTTGTATGGCATTGAAGCTTGTTTGGAGGTTTGTTAACACAGTGTCCAGTGAAGGGCCAGATGTATACAAAATGGTGTCTTCTGCGTAGAGGTGGATCTGAGAGTCACCAGCAGCAAGAGCGACATCATTGATATACACAGAGAATAGAGTCGGCCTGAGAATTTAACCCTGTGGTACCCCCATAGAGACTGCCAGAGGTCCAGACAACAGGCCCTCCGATTTGACACATTGAACTCTATCTGAGAAGTAGTTGGTGAACCAGGCGAGGCAGTCATTTGAGAAACCAAGGCTATTTAGTCTGCCAATAAGAATGCAGTGATTGACAGAGTCAAAAGCCTTGGCCAGGTAAATGAAGACGGCTGCGCAGTACTGTCTATTATCGATCGCGGTTATTATATCGTTTAGGACCTTGAGCGTGGCTGAGGTGCACCCATGACCAGCTCGGAAACCAGATTGCATAGCGGAGAAGGTACAGTGGGATTCGAAATGGTCGGTGATCTGTTTGTTAACTTGGCTTTCAAATACTTTTGAAAGGCAGGACAGGATGAATATAGGTCTATAACAGTTTGGATCTAGAGTGTCACCCCCTTTGAAGAGGGGGATGACCGCGGCAGCTTTCCAATCTCTGGGGATCTCAGACGATACGAAAGAGAGGTTGAACAGGCTAGTAATAGGGGTTGCGACAATTTCGGCAAGTTGAAATGGGCAAGTTGCAGCGGAGGGTGCAGAGCTGGTGGCCGGGGTAGGGGTAGCCAGGTGGAAAGCATGGCCAGCCGTAGCAAAATGCTTATTGAAATTCTCGATTATCGTAAATCTATCGGTGGTGACAGTGTTTCCTAGCCTCAGTGCAATGGGTAGCTGGGAGGAGGAGCTCTTATTCTCCATGGACTTTACAGTGTCCCAAAACTTTTTGGAGTTAGTGCTACAGGATGCGCATTTCTGTTTGGAAAAGTTAGCCTTTGCTTTCCTAACTGCTTGTGTATATTGGTTCCTAACTTCCCTGAAAAGTTGCATATCGCGGGGGCTATTTGATGTTAATGCAGTATGCCACAGGATGTTTTTGTGCTGGTCAAGGGCAGTCAAGTCTGAGGATAACCAGGGGCTATATCTGTTCTTAGTTCTGTATTTTTTGAATGGGGCATGTTTATTTAAGATTGAGAGGAAATTACTTTTAAAGAACAACCAGGCATCCTCTACTGACGGAATGAGATCTATATCCATCCAGGATACCCGGGCCAGGTCAATTAGAAAGGCCTGCTCGCTAAAGTGTTTTAGGGAGCGTTTGACAGTGATGAGGGGTGGTCGTTTGACCACGGACCCGTTACGGACGCAGGCAATAAGGCAGTGATCGCTGAGATCTTGGTTGAAGACAGCGGAGGTGTATTTAGAGGGTAAGTTAGTCAGGTTGATATCTATGAGGGTACCCATGTTTACGGATTTAGGGTTGTACCTGGTAGGTTCGCTGATAATTTGTGTGAGATTGAGGGCATCTACTTTAGATTGTAGGATGGCCGGGGTGTTAAGCATATCCCAGTTTAGGTCACCAAGCAGTACGAACTCTGAGGATAGATGGGGGGCAATCAATTCACATATGGTGCCAATAAGAAGAGACTTGTTTGGGCCAAGAAACACGAGCAATGGACATTAGACCGGTGGAAATTTGTCCTTTGGTTTGGAGTCCAAATAGAAGATTTTTGGTTTCCAACCGCTGTGTCTTTGTGAGACGCAGTGTGGGTGAACGGATGACCTCCGCATGTGTAGTTCCCACCATAAAGCATGGAGGAGGAGGTGTTATGGTGTGAGGGTGCTTTGCTGGTGACACTCTCTGTGATTTATTTAGAATCCAAGGCACACTTAAAGAGCATGGCTACCACAGCATTCTGCAGCGATATGCCATCCCATCTGGTTTGGGCTTAGTGGGACTATCATTTGTTTTTCAACAGGACAATGACCCAACACACCTCCAGGCTGTGTAAGGGCTATTTTACCAAGAAGGAGAGTGATCGAGTGCTGCATCAGATGACCTGGCCTCCACAATCCTCTGACCTCAACCCAATTGAGATGGTTTGGGATGAGTCGGACCGCAGAGTGAAGGAAAAGCAGTCAACAAGTGCTCAGCATATGTGGGAACTCCTTCAAGACTGTTGGAAAAGCTTTCCAGGTGAAGCTGGTTGAGAGAATGCCAAGAGTGTGCAAAGCTGTCATCTAGACAAAGGGTGGCTATTTGAAGAATCTCAAATATAAAATATATTTTGGTGTGTTTAATACTTTTTTGGTTACTACATGATTCCACATGTGTTATTTTATAGTGTTGATGTCTTCACTATTATTCTGCAATGTAGAAAATAGTAAAAATAAAGAAAAACCCTTGAATGAGTAGGTGTGTCCAAACTTTTGAAGAGCATGCATTTAGTTTTACTAGCGTTTAAGATCAGTGTAGGTCATTCTGGCAAATGATATTAATATGTGGCTGTATAGAAAATTCCCTAAAGTTCTGAGAGTTAGGCCAGAGAGATTCTACAAACTCTGGACACTGAGACGCTCTCTCTCTCTCTCTCTCTGTCTCTCTCTCTCTCTCTCTCCCTATCTCTCTCTCTGTCTCTCTCTCTCTCTCTCTCTCTCTCTCTGTCTCTGTCTCTCTCTCTCTCTCTCTCTCTCTCTGTCTCTCTCTGTCTCTCTCTCTCTGTCTCTCTCTGTCTCTCTCTCTCTCTCTCTCCCTCTCTCTCTCTCTCTCTCTCTCTCTCTCTCTCTCTCTCTCTCTCTCTCTCTCTCTCTCTCTCTCGCTCTCTCTCTCTCTCTCTCTCTCGCTCTCTCTCTCTCTCTCTCTCTCAGGCTTGCGTGAGGGCTGTGTTACTGTTGGCTGTTGTGGCTCTGCCCCTCGTTGTGATCTCAACCTGGTGTTGACCTGGTGATAAGATCTACACCAACACCTCGACAGAGACTGCCGTCTGTAACGTCTACTCAACTGTGACACCCGTCCAGGTGTACTGTGACATGGACACTGATGGAGTGAAGTGGACTGTGAGTATTGCTGCACTACGTTGGGTTCTTTATTATTATTGTAATGTATTGGGTTCTTTAAAGCTACAGTTTGCAATTTGTTTTGGTATACAGCCGACTATCATTCATCACCTATGAATGATCGTTTTATCCACATTTTAAGGTTATACATGTTTACTTGTTTACAATATGGTTTTATATTTGGATTTTCTTAACTCATGAGGCATTATTAATAAGTATTATAATATATTATTATTATATTATTGGATCCTGGATGCTAATTGGACGAGCAGAGTTCAAAGCCGTGCTCTATTGGCCATCACAGACACACCTGTGCGTGCTAACAGTTCCCCTTTCTGTTTTAGCTAACCACTGACTACATTTACATTTTTACATTTTAGTCATTTAGCAGACGCTCTTATCCAGAGCGACTTACAGGAGCAATTAGGGTTAAGTGCCTTGCTTAAGGGCACATCGACAGATTTTTCACCTAGTCGGCTCGGGGATTAGAACCAGCGACCTTTCGGTTACTGGCACAACGCTCTTACCCACTAAGCTACCTGCCGACCCTTACTACACTTTAGCTAGCTAGTTAGCAGAGCACTATATAAAAAAATATATATATATTTATTCTAGATAATAGTTTGTACAGTACGTCGACTTTGCCGTCTATTTTAGACCTTACGGCATTTTTAAAGGATGAGCATCAGAGCATTAAAAGGGGAGAAGACCTCTATAAGCCTGGCCATGTGGAGAGGTGCAGCTATAGTGAGGGGCAACTTACCGGTTTGGTCAGGGCCAGCGTGAGGGATAACGTTTATCCTGTGTCGGTGAGTGTAGTTATTAAGTTAAGTTTGAGCATCTTAGCAACACACAATGTGTTCTATACAGCTGTCAACATTCTACAAGGAAAGAGACACTTAATCAATTATATAATCATTAACCAGATTACCCCCGGATACCAGACTCTGATGAGTGATAACTCAGTTCTAGAATGTTGTCATTGATGAGAATGAATCTAAAAATCTATTGACGTTCAGAATGTACTTTGTTTGGACATCCAGCCTGTATGGTAGTTTCATGACCAGAGACAAATCTTCAGAGGTACAGTATTTTATTTATTCAGAGTGGTACAATGCATTCACACAGTCTTGATTTATAGGATCCTTTCCACTATATGATTTATATGTCAGGTGATAAAATCCCAAGTTATCAATTCAAAGTTTATGGAAAAACTGCACTTACATGTTCTACAGCTGTAATGTCATCAACCCGAATCAAACTTTATTTACATAGCACATTTCTTACAACAAATGCATTTCAAGGTTTTCAGTCGTTGGATGGGTTGTTGTCTGTAAAGTGGGGCCCAGATAACGAATTGGAGGGCATCAAGGCACAATGGCTACAGGGTTGGATGTGCAGGAGTCAAGGCTTTGGGTCACAAGGTCTGGGATCCTCACCGGATGGTCTGGTGGGCACCACAGCAGTGGTGGAGGTCAAGTGTCCCTATGGTGCAAGGGGCCTTACCATTGAAGAGGCAGTGAAGTCGAAGGAGGAGGGAGGGTCTTTCCGCCTCCGTGAAGACCATCCTAACTGGCACCAGGTCAAAGGTCAGCTCCACATCACTGGAGGGGACACATGCTTCTTCGTTGTGTGGACCACCAAAGCCTCCATCACCGTTCCCATCCAGCGTGACGACCTCTGACCTCTGGCTGACTCACACTCCTGGACTAGAGGACCACATAATCCCAAAGTTGGCACTGCAACAATGAACATCTGTAAATATCTTGTAAATAGTTTTTCCACAAATCAGTTTTTTGTTCTTTACCTTTATGTTAGGGGCAACGTGTGGTCACCAGCAGTCATGTTCTGTTAGGTAACGTGTGGTCACCAGCAGTCATGTTCTGTTAGGTAACGTGTGGTCACCAGCAGTCATGTTCTGTTAGGGGCAACGTGTGGTCACCAGCAGTCATGTTCTGTTAGGTAACGTGTGGTCACCAGCAGTCATGTTCTGTTAGGCAACGTGTGGTCACCAGCAGTCATGTTCTGTTAGGTAACGTGTGGTCACCAGCAGTCACGTTCTGTTAGGGGCAACGTGTGGTCACCAGCAGTCATGTTCTGTTAGGTAACGTGTGGTCACCAGCAGTCACGTTCTGTTAGGTAACGTGTGGTCACCAGCAGTCACGTTCTGTTAGTTAACGTGTGGTCACCAGCAGTCACGTTCTGTTAGGTAACGTGTGGTCACCAGCAGTCACGTTCTGTTAGGTAACGTGTGGTCACCAGCGGTCACGTTCTGTTAGGTAACGTGTGGTCACCAGCAGTCACGTTCTGTTAGGTAACGTGTGGTCACCAGCAGTCACGTTCTGTTAGGTAACGTGTGGTCACCAGCAGTCATGTTCTGTTAGGTAACGTGTGGTCACCAGCAGTCACGTTCTGTTAGGTAACGTGTGGTCACCAGCAGTCATGTTCTGTTAGGGGCAACGTGTGGTCACCAGCAGTCATGTTCTGTTAGGTAACGTGTGGTCACCAGCAGTCATGTTCTGTTAGGTAACGTGTGGTCACCAGCAGTCATGTTCTGTTAGGGGCAACGTGTGGTCACCAGCAGTCATGTTCTGTTAGGTAACGTGTGGTCACCAGCAGTCATGTTCTGTTAGGCAACGTGTGGTCACCAGCAGTCATGTTCTGTTAGGTAACGTGTGGTCACCAGCAGTCACGTTCTGTTAGGGGCAACGTGTGGTCACCAGCAGTCATGTTCTGTTAGGTAACGTGTGGTCACCAGCAGTCACGTTCTGTTAGGTAACGTGTGGTCACCAGCAGTCACGTTCTGTTAGTTAACGTGTGGTCACCAGCAGTCACGTTCTGTTAGGTAACGTGTGGTCACCAGCAGTCACGTTCTGTTAGGTAACGTGTGGTCACCAGCGGTCACGTTCTGTTAGGTAACGTGTGGTCACCAGAAGTCACGTTCTGTTAGGTAACGTGTGGTCACCAGCAGTCACGTTCTGTTAGGTAACGTGTGGTCACCAGCAGTCATGTTCTGTTAGGTAACGTGTGGTCACCAGCAGTCACGTTCTGTTAGGTAACGTGTGGTCACCAGCAGTCATGTTCTGTTAGGGGCAACGTGTGGTCACCAGCAGTCATGTTCTGTTAGGTAACGTGTGGTCACCAGCAGTCATGTTCTGTTAGGCAACGTGTGGTCACCAGCAGTCATGTTCTGTTAGGTAACGTGTGGTCACCAGCAGTCATGTTCTGTTAGGGGCAACGTGTGGTCACCAGCAGTCATGTTCTGTTAGGTAACGTGTGGTCACCAGCAGTCACGTTCTGTTAGGTAACGTGTGGTCATCAGCAGTCACGTTCTGTTAGGTAACGTGTGGTCACCAGCAGTCACGTTCTGTTAGGTAACGTGTGGTCACCAGCAGTCATGTTCTGTTAGGTAACGTGTGGTCACCAGCAGTCATGTTCTTTTAGGTAACGTGTGGTCACCAGCAGTCACGTTCTGTTAGGTAACGTGTGGTCACCAGCAGTCATGTTCTGTTAGGTAACGTGTGGTCACCAGCAGTCACGTTCTGTTAGGTAACGTGTGGTCACCAGCAGTCACGTTCTGTTAGGGGCAACGTGTGGTCACCAGCAGTCACGTTCTGTTAGGTAACGTGTGGTCACCAGCAGTCACGTTCTGTTAGTTAACGTGTGGTCACCAGCAGTCACGTTCTGTTAGGTAACGTGTGGTCACCAGCAGTCACGTTCTGTTAGGTAATGTGTGGTCACCAGCAGTCATGTTCTGTTAGGCAACGTGTGGTCACCAGCAGTCACGTTCTGTTAGGTAACGTGTGGTCACCAGCAGTCACGTTCTGTTAGGGGCAACGTGTGGTCACCAGCAGTCACGTTCTGTTAGGTAACGTGTGGTCACCAGCAGTCATGTTCTGTTAGGGGCAACATGTGGTCACCAGCAGTCACGTTCTGTTAGGTAACGTGTGGTCACCAGCAGTCACGTTCTGTTAGGGGCAACTTGTGGTCACCAGCAGTCACGTTCTGTTAGGTAACGTGTGGTCACCAGCAGTCATGTTCTGTTAGGCAACGTGTGGTCACCAGCAGTCACGTTCTGTTAGGTAACGTGTGGTCACCAGCAGTCATGTTCTGTTAGGTAACGTGTGGTCACCAGCAGTCATGTTCTGTTAGGGGCAACGTGTGGTCACCAGCAGTCACGTTCTGTTAGGTAACGTGTGGTCACCAGCAGTCACGTTCTGTTAGGGGCAACGTGTGGTCACCAGCAGTCACGTTCTGTTAGGTAACGTGTGGTCACCAGCAGTCACGTTCTGTTAGGGGCAACGTGTGGTCACCAGCAGTCACGTTCTGTTAGGCAACGTGTGGTCACCAGCAGTCATGTTCTGTTAGGGGTAACGTGTGGTCACCAGCAGTCACGTTCTGTTAGGTAACGTGTGGTCACCAGCAGTCACGTTCTGTTAGGGGCAACGTGTGGTCACCAGCAGTCACGTTCTGTTAGGTAACGTGTGGTCACCAGCAGTCATGTTCTGTTAGGGGCAACGTGTGGTCACCAGCAGTCATGTTCTGTTAGGGGCAACATGTGGTCACCAGCAGTCATGTTCTGTTAGGTAACGTGTGGTCACCAGCAGTCACGTTCTGTTAGGTAACGTGTGGTCACCAGCAGTCACGTTCTGTTAGGTAACGTGTGGTCACCAGCAGTCACGTTCTGTTAGGTAACGTGTGGTCACCAGCAGTCACGTTCTGTTAGGTAACGTGTGGTCACCAGCAGTCACGTTCTGTTAGGTAACGTGTGGTCACCAGCAGTCATGTTCTGTTAGGTAACGTGTGGTCACCAGCAGTCACGTTCTGTTAGGTAACGTGTGGTCACCAGCAGTCACGTTCTGTTAGGCAACGTGTGGTCACCAGCAGTCACGTTCTGTTAGGCAACGTGTGGTCACCAGCAGTCACGTTCTGTTAGGGGCAACGTGTGGTCACCAGCAGTCACGTTCTGTTAGGTAACGTGTGGTCACCAGCAGTCACGTTCTGTTAGGGGCAACGTGTGGTCACCAGCAGTCATGTTCTGTTAGGTAACGTGTGGTCACTAGCAGTCACATTCTGTTAGGGGCAACGTGTGGTCACCAGCAGTCACGTTCTGTTAGGTAACGTGTGGTCACCAGCAGTCACGTTCTGTTAGGGGCAACGTGTGGTCACCAGCAGTCACGTTCTGTTAGGTAACGTGTGGTCACCAGCAGTCACGTTCTGTTAGGGGCAACGTGTGGTCACCAGCAGTCACGTTCTGTTAGGTAACGTGTGGTCACCAGCAGTCACGTTCTGTTAGGGGCAACGTGTGGTCACCAGCAGTCACGTTCTGTTAGGGGCAACGTGTGGTCACCAGCAGTCACGTTCTGTTAGGCAACGTGTGGTCACCAGCAGTCACGTTCTGTTAGGTAACGTGTGGTCACCAGCAGTCATGTTCTGTTAGGCAACGTGTGGTCACCAGCAGTCACGTTCTGTTAGGCAACGTGTGGTCACCAGCAGTCACGTTCTGTTAGGGGTAACGTGTGGTCACCAGCAGTCACGTTCTGTTAGGGGCAACGTGTGGTCACCAGCAGTCACGTTCTGTTAGGGGCAACGTGTGGTCACCAGCAGTCATGTTCTGTTAGGTAACGTGTGGT
The DNA here is from genome assembly GCF_964263955.1 of Coregonus lavaretus. Lineage (NCBI taxonomy): Eukaryota > Metazoa > Chordata > Actinopteri > Salmoniformes > Salmonidae > Coregonus > Coregonus lavaretus. The sequence goes on from NW_028156342.1 coordinate 29,130, forward strand.
CACCAGCAGTCACGTTCTGTTAGGTGTAACGTGTGGTCACCAGCAGTCATGTTCTGTTAGGCAACGTGTGGTCACCAGCAGTCATGTTCTGTTAGGTAACGTGTGGTCACCAGCAGTCATGTTCTGTTAGGGGCAACGTGTGGTCACCAGCAGTCATGTTCTGTTAGGTAACGTGTGGTCACCAGCAGTCACGTTCTGTTAGGTAACGTGTGGTAATCAGCAGTCACGTTCTGTTAGGTAACGTGTGGTCACCAGCAGTCACGTTCTGTTAGGTAACGTGTGGTCACCAGCAGTCATGTTCTGTTAGGTAACGTGTGGTCACCAGCAGTCATGTTCTTTTAGGTAACGTGTGGTCACCAGCAGTCACGTTCTGTTAGGTAACGTGTGGTCACCAGCAGTCATGTTCTGTTAGGTAACGTGTGGTCACCAGCAGTCACGTTCTGTTAGGTAACGTGTGGTCACCAGCAGTCACGTTCTGTTAGGGGCAACGTGTGGTCACCAGCAGTCACGTTCTGTTAGGTAACGTGTGGTCACCAGCAGTCACGTTCTGTTAGTTAACGTGTGGTCACCAGCAGTCACGTTCTGTTAGGTAACGTGTGGTCACCAGCAGTCACGTTCTGTTAGGTAATGTGTGGTCACCAGCAGTCATGTTCTGTTAGGCAACGTGTGGTCACCAGCAGTCACGTTCTGTTAGGTAACGTGTGGTCACCAGCAGTCACGTTCTGTTAGGGGCAACGTGTGGTCACCAGCAGTCACGTTCTGTTAGGTAACGTGTGGTCACCAGCAGTCATGTTCTGTTAGGGGCAACGTGTGGTCACCAGCAGTCACGTTCTGTTAGGTAACGTGTGGTCACCAGCAGTCACGTTCTGTTAGGGGCAACTTGTGGTCACCAGCAGTCACGTTCTGTTAGGTAACGTGTGGTCACCAGCAGTCATGTTCTGTTAGGCAACGTGTGGTCACCAGCAGTCACGTTCTGTTAGGTAACGTGTGGTCACCAGCAGTCATGTTCTGTTAGGTAACGTGTGGTCACCAGCAGTCATGTTCTGTTAGGGGCAACGTGTGGTCACCAGCAGTCACGTTCTGTTAGGTAACGTGTGGTCACCAGCAGTCACGTTCTGTTAGGGGCAACGTGTGGTCACCAGCAGTCACGTTCTGTTAGGTAACGTGTGGTCACCAGCAGTCACGTTCTGTTAGGGGCAACATGTGGTCACCAGCAGTCACGTTCTGTTAGGCAACGTGTGGTCACCAGCAGTCATGTTCTGTTAGGGGTAACGTGTGGTCACCAGCAGTCACGTTCTGTTAGGTAACGTGTGGTCACCAGCAGTCACGTTCTGTTAGGGGCAACGTGTGGTCACCAGCAGTCACGTTCTGTTAGGTAACGTGTGGTCACCAGCAGTCATGTTCTGTTAGGGGCAACGTGTGGTCACCAGCAGTCATGTTCTGTTAGGGGCAACATGTGGTCACCAGCAGTCATGTTCTGTTAGGTAACGTGTGGTCACCAGCAGTCACGTTCTGTTAGGTAACGTGTGGTCACCAGCAGTCACGTTCTGTTAGGTAACGTGTGGTCACCAGCAGTCACGTTCTGTTAGGTAACGTGTGGTCACCAGCAGTCACGTTCTGTTAGGTAACGTGTGGTCACCAGCAGTCACGTTCTGTTAGGTAACGTGTGGTCACCAGCAGTCATGTTCTGTTAGGTAACGTGTGGTCACCAGCAGTCACGTTCTGTTAGGTAACGTGTGGTCACCAGCAGTCACGTTCTGTTAGGCAACGTGTGGTCACCAGCAGTCACGTTCTGTTAGGCAACGTGTGGTCACCAGCAGTCACGTTCTGTTAGGGGCAACGTGTGGTCACCAGCAGTCACGTTCTGTTAGGTAACGTGTGGTCACCAGCAGTCACGTTCTGTTAGGGGCAACGTGTGGTCACCAGCAGTCATGTTCTGTTAGGTAACGTGTGGTCACTAGCAGTCACATTCTGTTAGGGGCAACGTGTGGTCACCAGCAGTCACGTTCTGTTAGGTAACGTGTGGTCACCAGCAGTCACGTTCTGTTAGGGGCAACGTGTGGTCACCAGCAGTCACATTCTGTTAGGTAACGTGTGGTCACCAGCAGTCACGTTCTGTTAGGGGCAACGTGTGGTCACCAGCAGTCACGTTCTGTTAGGTAACGTGTGGTCACCAGCAGTCACGTTCTGTTAGGGGCAACGTGTGGTCACCAGCAGTCACGTTCTGTTAGGGGCAACGTGTGGTCACCAGCAGTCACGTTCTGTTAGGCAACGTGTGGTCACCAGCAGTCACGTTCTGTTAGGTAACGTGTGGTCACCAGCAGTCATGTTCTGTTAGGCAACGTGTGGTCACCAGCAGTCACGTTCTGTTAGGCAACGTGTGGTCACCAGCAGTCACGTTCTGTTAGGGGTAACGTGTGGTCACCAGCAGTCACGTTCTGTTAGGGGCAACGTGTGGTCACCAGCAGTCACGTTCTGTTAGGGGCAACGTGTGGTCACCAGCAGTCATGTTCTGTTAGGTAACGTGTGGTCACCAGCAGTCACGTTCTGTTAGGGGTAACGTGTGGTCACCAGCAGTCATGTACTGTTAGGTAACGTGTGGTCACCAGCAGTCACGTTCTGTTAGGTAACGTGTGGTCACCAGCAGTCACGTTCTGTTAGGTAACGTGTGGTCACCAGCAGTCATGTTCTGTTAGGCAACGTGTGGTCACCAGCAGTCACGTTCTGTTAGGCAACGTGTGGTCACCAGCAGTCACGTTCTGTTAGGGGTAACGTGTGGTCACTAGCAGTCACGTTCTGTTAGGGGCAACGTGTGGTCACCAGCAGTCACGTTCTGTTAGGGGCAACGTGTGGTCACCAGCAGTCATGTTCTGTTAGGTATCGTGTGGTTACCAGCAGTCACGTTCTGTTAGGGGTAACGTGTGGTCACCAGCAGTCATGTTCTGTTAGGTAACGTGTGGTCACCAGCAGTCACGTTCTGTTAGGGGCAACGTGTGGTCACCAGCAGTCACATTCTGTTAGGTAATGTGTGGTCACCAGCAGTCACGTTCTGTTAGGTAACGTGTGGTCACCAGCAGTCACGTTCTGTTAGGGGCAACGTGTGGTTACCAGCAGTCACGTTCTGTTAGGGGCAACGTGTGGTCACCAGCGGTCATGTTCTTTTAGGGGCAACGTGTGGTCACCAGCAGTCATGTTCTGTTAGGGGCAACGTGTGGTCACCAGCAGTCACGTTCTGTTAGGTAACGTGTGGTCACCAGCAGTCATGTTCTGTTAGGTAACGTGTGGTCACCAGCAGTCACGTTCTGTTAGGTAACGTGTGGTCACCAGCAGTCACGTTCTGTTAGGGGCAACGTGTGGTCACCAGCAGTCACGTTCTGTTAGGGGCAACGTGTGGTTACCAGCAGTCACGTTCTGTTAGGGGCAACGTGTGGTCACCAGCGGTCATGTTCTGTTAGGTAACGTGTGGTCACCAGCAGTCACGATCTGTTAGGGGCAACGTGTGGTCACCAGCAGTCACATTCTGTTAGGTAATGTGTGGTCACCAGCAGTCACGTTCTGTTAGGTAACGTGTGGTCACCAGCAGTCACGTTCTGTTAGGGGCAACGTGTGGTTACCAGCAGTCACGTTCTGTTAGGGGCAACGTGTGGTCACCAGCGGTCATGTTCTTTTAGGGGCAACGTGTGGTCACCAGCAGTCATGTTCTGTTAGGGGCAACGTGTGGTCACCAGCAGTCACGTTCTGTTAGGTAACGTGTGGTCACCAGCAGTCACGTTCTGTTAGGGGCAACGTGTGGTCACCAGCAGTCACATTCTGTTAGGTAACGTGTGGTCACCAGCAGTCACGTTCTGTTAGGGGCAACGTGTGGTCACCAGCAGTCACGTTCTGTTAGGGGCAACGTGTGGTTACCAGCAGTCACGTTCTGTTAGGGGCAACGTGTGGTCACCAGCGGTCATGTTCTTTTAGGGGCAACGTGTGGTCACCAGCAGTCATGTTCTGTTAGGGGCAACGTGTGGTCACCAGCAGTCACGTTCTGTTAGGTAACGTGTGGTCACCAGCAGTCATGTTCTGTTAGGTAACGTGTGGTCACCAGCAGTCACGTTCTGTTAGGTAACGTGTGGTCACCAGCAGTCACGTTCTGTTAGGTAACGTGTGGTCACCAGCAGTCACGTTCTGTTAGGTAACGTGTGGTCACCAGCAGTCACGTTCTGTTAGGTAACGTGTGGTCACCAGCAGTCACGTTCTGTCAGGGGCAACGTGTGGTCACCAACAGTCACGTTCTGTTAGGTAACGTGTGGTCACCAGCAGTCACGTTCTGTTAGGTAACGTGTGGTCACCAGCAGTCACGTTCTGTTAGGTAACGTGTGGTCACCAGCAGTCATGTTCTGTTAGGTAACGTGTGGTCACCAGCAGTCACGTTCTGTTAGGTAACGTGTGGTCACCAGCAGTCACGTTCTGTTAGGCAACGTGTGGTCACCAGCGGTCATGTTCTGTTAGGTAACGTGTGGTCACCAGCAGTCACGTTCTGTTAGGTAACGTGTGGTTACCAGCAGTCACGTTCTGTTAGGTAACGTGTGGTCACCAGCAGTCACGTTCTGTTAGGGGCAACGTGTGGTCACCACCAGTCACGTTCTGTTAGGTAACGTGTGGTCACCAGCAGTCACGTTCTGTTAGGGGCAACGTGTGGTCACCAGCAGTCACGTTCTGTTAGGGGCAACGTGTGGTCACCAGCAGTCATGTTCTGTTAGGTAACGTGTGGTCACCAGCAGTCATGTTCTGTTAGGTAACGTGTGGTCACCAGCAGTCACGTTCTGTTAGGTAACGTGTGGTCACCAGCAGTCATGTTCTGTTAGGGGCAACGTGTGGTAACCAGCAGTCACGTTCTGTTAGAGGCAACGTGTGGTCACCAGCAGTCACGTTCTGTTAGGTAACGTGTGGTCACCAGCAGTCACGTTCTGTTAGGGGCAACGTGTGGTCACCAGCAGTCACGTTCTGTTAGGGGTAATGTGTGGTCACCAGCAGTCACGTTCTGTTAGGGGCAACGTGTGGTCACCAGCAGTCACGTTCTGTTAGGTAACGTGTGGTCACCAGCAGTCATGTTCTGTTAGGGGCAACGTGTGGTCACCAGCAGTCACGTTCTGTTAGGGGTAACGTGTGGTCACCAGCAGTCACGTTCTGTTAGGGGCAACGTGTGGTCACCAGCAGTCACGTTCTGTTAGGTAACGTGTGGTCACCAGCAGTCACGTTCTGTTAGGTAACGTGTGGTCACCAGCAGTCACGTTCTGTTAGGGGCAACGTGTGGTCACCAGCAGTCACGTTCTGTTAGGGGCAACGTGTGGTCACCAGCAGTCACGTTCTGTTAGGTAACGTGTGGTCACCAGCAGTCACGTTCTGTTAGGGGCAACGTGTGGTCACCAACAATCATGTTCTGTTAGGCAACGTGTGGTCACCAGCAGTCACGTTCTGTTAGGTAACGTGTGGTCACCAGCAGTCACGTTCTGTTAGGGGCAACGTGTGGTCACCAGCAGTCACGTTCTGTTAGGGGTAACGTGTGGTCACCAGCAGTCACGTTCTGTTAGGTAACGTGTGGTCACCAGCAGTCACGTTCTGTTAGGGGTAACGTGTGGTCACCAGCAGTCACGTTCTGTTAGGGGTAATGTGTGGTCACCAGCAGTCACGTTCTGTTAGGGGCAACGTGTGGTCAACAGCAGTCATGTTCTGTTAGGTAACGTGTGGTCACCAGCAGTCACGTTCTGTTAGGGGCAACGTGTGGTCACCAGCAGTCACGTTCTGTTAGGTAACGTGTGGTCACCAGCAGTCATGTTCTGTTAGGGGCAACGTGTGGTCACCAGCAGTCACGTTCTGTTAGGGGTAACGTGTGGCACCAGCAGTCACGTTCTGTTAGGGGCAACGTGTGGTCACCAGCAGTCACGTTCTGTTAGGTAACGTGTGGTCACCAGCAGTCACGTTCTGTTAGGTAACGTGTGGTCACCAGCAGTCACGTTCTGTTAGGGGCAACGTGTGGTCACCAGCAGTCACGTTCTGTTAGGGGCAACGTGTGGTCACCAGCAGTCACGTTCTGTTAGGTAACGTGTGGTCACCAGCAGTCACGTTCTGTTAGGGGCAACGTGTGGTCACCAGCAGTCATGTTCTGTTAGGCAACGTGTGGTCACCAGCAGTCACGTTCTGTTAGGTAACGTGTGGTCACCAGCAGTCACGTTCTGTTAGGGGCAACGTGTGGTCACCAGCAGTCACGTTCTGTTAGGGGTAACGTGTGGTCACCAGCAGTCACGTTCTGTTAGGTAACGTGTGGTCACCAGCAGTCACGTTCTGTTAGGGGTAACGTGTGGTCACCAGCAGTCACGTTCTGTTAGGGGTAATGTGTGGTCACCAGCAGTCACGTTCTGTTAGGGGCAACGTGTGGTCAACAGCAGTCATGTTCTGTTAGGTAACGTGTGGTCACCAGCAGTCACGTTCTGTTAGGGGAAACGTGTGGTCACCAGCAGTCACGTTCTGTTAGGCAACGTGTGGTCACCAGCAGTCACATTCTGTTAGGGGCAACGTGTGGTCACCAGCAGTCACGTTCTGTTAGGTAACGTGTGGTCACCAGCAGTCACGTTCTGTTAGGTAACGTGTGGTCACCAGCAGTCACGTTCTGTTAGGGGTAACGTGTGGTCACCAGCAGTCACGTTCTGTTAGGGGCAACGTGTGGTCACCAGCAGTCACGTTCTGTTAGGTAACGTGTGGTCACCAGCAGTCACGTTCTGTTAGGTAACGTGTGGTCACCAGCAGTCACGTTCTGTTAGGTAACGTGTGGTCACCAGCAGTCACGTTCTGTTAGGGGCAACGTGTGGTCACCAGCAGTCACGTTCTGTTAGGTAACGTGTGGTCACCAGCAGTCATGTTCTGTTAGGTAACGTGTGGTCACCAGCAGTCATGTTCTGTTAGGGGCAACGTGTGGTCACCATCAGTCACGTTCTGTTAGGTAACGTGTGGTCACCAGCAGTCATGTTCTGTTAGGTAACGTGTGGTCACCAGCGGTCATGTTCTGTTAGGTAACGTGTGGTCACCAGCAGTCATGTTCTGTTAGGTAATGTGTGGTCACCAGCAGTCACGATCTGTTAGGGGCAACGTGTGGTCACCAGCAGTCATGTTCTGTTAGGCAACGTGTGGTCACCAGCAGTCACGTTCTGTTAGGTAACGTGTGGTCACCAGCAGTCATGTTCTGTTAGGGGCAACGTGTGGTCACCAGCAGTCACGTTCTGTTAGGTAACGTGTGGTCACCAGCAGTCATGTTCTGTTAGGTAACGTGTGGTCACCAGCAGTCATGTTCTGTTAGGGGCAACGTGTGGTCACCAGCAGTCATGTTCTGTTAGGTAACGTGTGGTCACCAGCAGTCATGTTCTGTTAGGTTGTGGTCCTCTGTAGCTCAGCTGGTAGAGCACGGCGCTTGTAATGCCAAGGTAGTGGGTTCGATCCCCGGGACCACCCATACACAAAAATGTATGCACGCATGACTGTAAGTCGCTTTGGATAAAAGCGTCTGCTAAATGGCATATTATTATTATTATTATAGGTAACGTGTGGTCACCAGCGGTCATGTTCTGTTAGGTAACGTGTGGTCACCAGCAGTCATGTTCTGTTAGGTAATGTGTGGTCACCAGCAGTCACGATCTGTTAGGGGCAACGTGTGGTCACCAGCAGTCATGTTCTGTTAGGCAACGTGTGGTCACCAGCAGTCACGTTCTGTTAGGTAACGTGTGGTCACCAGCAGTCATGTTCTGTTAGGGGCAACGTGTGGTCACCAGCAGTCACGTTCTGTTAGGTAACGTGTGGTCACCAGCAGTCACGTTCTGTTAGGTAACGTGTGGTCACCAGCAGTCACGTTCTGTTAGGTAACGTGTGGTCACCAGCGGTCACGTTCTGGTAGGGGCAACGTGTGGTCACCAGCAGTCACGTTCTGTTAGGTAACGTGTGGTCACCAGCAGTCACGTTCTGTTAGGTAACGTGTCGTCACTAGCAGTCATGTTCTGTTAGGTAACGTGTGGTCACCAGCAGTCACATTCTGTTAGGGGCAACGTGTGGTCACCAGCAGTCACGTTCTGTTAGGTAACGTGTGGTCACCAGCAGTCACGTTCTGTTAGGTAACGTGTGGTCACCAGCAGTCACGTTCTGTTAGGCAACGTGTGGTCACCAGCGGTCATGTTCTGTTAGGTAATGTGTGGTCACCAGCAGTCACGTTCTGTTAGGTAACGTGTGGTCACCAGCAGTCACGTTCTGTTAGGTAACGTGTGGTCACCAGCAGTCACGTTCTGTTAGGGGCAACGTGTGGTCACCAGCAGTCACGTTCTGGTAGGCAACGTGTTGTCACCAGCAGTCATGTTCTGTTAGGTAACGTGTGGTCACCAGCAGTCACGTTCTGTTAGGGGCAACGTGTGATCACCAGCAGTCACGTTCTGTTAGGGGCAACGTGTGGTCACCAGCGGTCATGTTCTGTTAGGCAACGTGTGGTCACCAGCAGTCACGTTCTGTTAGGGGCAACGTGTGGTCACCAGCAGTCACGTTCTGTTAGGTAACGTGTGGTCACCAGCAGTCACGTTCTGTTAGGGGCAACGTGTGATCACCAGCAGTCACGTTCTGTTAGGGGTAATGTGTGGTCACCAGCAGTCACGTTCTGTTAGGGGCAACGTGTGGTCACCAGCAGTCACGTTCTGTTAGGTAACGTGTGGTCACCAGCAGTCATGTTCTGTTAGGGGCAACGTGTGGTCACCAGCAGTCACGTTCTGTTAAGGGTAATGTGTGGTCACCAGCAGTCACGTTCTGTTAGGGGCAACGTGTGGTCACCAGCAGTCACGTTCTGTTAGGTAACGTGTGGTCACCAGCAGTCATGTTCTGTTAGGTAACATGTGGTCACCAGCAGTCACGTTCTGTTAGGGGCAACGTGTGGTCACCAGCAGTCACGTTCTGTTAGGGGCAACGTGTGGTCACCAGCAGTCACGTTCTGTTAGGTAACGTGTGGTCACCAGCAGTCACGTTCTGTTAGGGGCAACGTGTGCTCACCAGCAGTCATGTTCTGTTAGGCAACGTGTGGTCACCAGCAGTCACGTTCTGTTAGGTAACGTGTGGTCACCAGCAGTCACGTTCTGTTAGGGGCAACGTGTGGTCACCAGCAGTCACGTTCTGTTAGGGGTAACATGTGGTCACCAGCGGTCACGTTCTGTTAGGTAACGTGTGGTCACCAGCGGTCACGTTCTGTTAGGCAACGTGTGGTCACCAGCAGTCACGTTCTGTTAGGTAACGTGTGGTCACCAGCAGTCACGTTCTGTTAGGGGCAACGTGTGGTCACCAGCAGTCATGTTCTGTTAGGCAACGTGTGGTCACCAGCAGTCACGTTCTGTTAGGTAACGTGTGGTCACCAGCAGTCACGTTCAGTTAGGGGCAACGTGTGGTCACCAGCAGTCACGTTCTGTTAGGGGTAACGTGTGGTCACCAGCGGTCACGTTCTGTTAGGTAACGTGTGGTCACCAGCAGTCATGTTCTATTAGGGGCAACGTGTGGTCACCAGCAGTCACGTTCTGTTAGGTAACGTGTGGTCACCAGCGGTCACGTTCTGTTAGGCAACGTGTGGTCACCAGCAGTCACGTTCTGTTAGGTAACGTGTGGTCACCAGCAGTCACGTTCTGTTAGGTAACGTGTGGTCACCAGCAGTCACGTTCTGTTAGGTAACGTGTGGTCACCAGCAGTCACGTTCTGTTAGGGGCAACGTGTGGTCACCAGCAGTCATGTTCTGTTAGGTCACGTGTGGTCACCAGCAGTCACGTTCTGTTAGGTAACGTGTGGTCACCAGCAGTCACGTTCTGTTAGGTAACGTGTGGTCACCAGCAGTCACGTTCTGTTAGGTAACGTGTGGTCACCAGCAGTCACGTTCTGTTAGGCAACGTGTGGTCACCAGCAGTCACGTTCTGTTAGGTAACGTGTGGTCACCAGCAGTCACGTTCTGTTAGGTAACGTGTGGTCACCAGCAGTCACGTTCTGTTAGGGGCAACGTGTGGTCACCAGCAGTCATGTTCTGTTAGGTAACGTGTGGTCACCAGCAGTCACGTTCTGTTAGGTAACGTGTGGTCACCAGCAGTCACGTTCTGTTAGGTAACGTGTGGTCACCAGCAGTCACGTTCTGTTAGGTAACGTGTGGTCACCAGCAGTCACGTTCTGTTAGGCAACGTGTGGTCACCAGCAGTCACGTTCTGTTAGGTAACGTGTGGTCACCAGCAGTCACGTTCTGTTAGGTAACGTGTGGTCACCAGCAGTCACGTTCTGTTAGGTAACGTGTGGTCACCAGCAGTCATGTTCTGTTAGGGGCAACGTGTGGTCACCAGCAGTCACGTTCTGTTAGGTAACGTGTGGTCACCAGCAGTCATGTTCTGTTAGGTAATGTGTGGTCACCAGCAGTCATGTTCTGTTAGGGGCAACGTGTGGTCACCAGCAGTCACGTTCTGTTAGGTAACGTGTGGTCACCAGCAGTCATGTTCTGTTAGGTAACGTGTGGTCACCAGCAGTCACGTTCTGTTAGGGGCAACGTGTGGTCACCAGCAGTCACGTTCTGTTAGGTAACGTGTGGTCACCAGCAGTCACGTTCTGTTAGGGGTAACGTGTGGTCACCAGCAGTCACGTTCTGTTAGGTAACGTGTGGTCACCAGCAGTCATGTTCTGTTAGGTAACGTGTGGTCACCAGCAGTCACGTTCTGTTAGGGGCAACGTGTGGTCACCAGCAGTCACGTTCTGTTAGGTAACGTGTGGTCACCAGAAGTCATGTTCTGTTAGGGGCAACGTGTGGTCACCAGCAGTCACGTTCTGTTAGGTAACGTGTGGTCACCAGCAGTCACGTTCTGTTAGGGGCAACGTGTGGTCACCAGCAGTCACGTTCTGTTAGGTAACGTGTGGTCACCAGCAGTCATGTTCTGTTAGGGGCAACGTGTGGTCACCAGCAGTCACGTTCTGTTAGGTAACGTGTGGTCACCAGCAGTCACGTTCTGTTAGGTAACGTTTGGTCACCAGCAGTCACGTTCTGTTAGGTAACGTGTCGTCACCAGCAGTCATGTTCTGTTAGGTAACGTGTGGTCACCAGCAGTCACATTCTGTTAGGGGCAACGTGTGGTCACCAGCAGTCACGTTCTGTTAGGTAACGTGTGGTCACCAGCAGTCATATTCTGTTAGGCAACGTGTGGTCACCAGCAGTCACGTTCTGTTAGGTAACGTGTGGTCACCAGCAGTCACGTTCTGTTAGGCAACGTGTGGTCACCAGCGGTCATGTTCTGTTAGGTAATGTGTGGTCACCAGCAGTCACGTTCTGTTAGGTAACGTGTGGTCACCAGCAGTCACGTTCTGTTAGGTAACGTGTGGTCACCAGCAGTCACGTTCTGTTAGGGGCAACGTGTGGTCACCAGCAGTCACGTTCTGGTAGGCAACGTGTTGTCACCAGCAGTCATGTTCTGTTAGGTAACGTGTGGTCACCAGCAGTCACGTTTTGTTAGGGGCAACGTGTGATCACCAGCAGTCACGTTCTGTTAGGGGCAACGTGTGGTCACCAGCGGTCATGTTCTGTTAGGCAACGTGTGGTCACCAGCAGTCACGTTCTGTTAGGGGCAACGTGTGGTCACCAGCAGTCACGTTCTGTTAGGTAACGTGTGGTCACCAGCAGTCAAGTTCTGTTAGGGGCAACGTGTGATCACCAGCAGTCACGTTCTGTTAGGGGTAATGTGTGGTCACCAGCAGTCACGTTCTGTTAGGGGCAACGTGTGGTCACCAGCAGTCACGTTCTGTTAGGTAACGTGTGGTCACCAGCAGTCATGTTCTGTTAGGGGCAACGTGTGGTCACCAGCAGTCACGTTCTGTTAAGGGTAATGTGTGGTCACCAGCAGTCACGTTCTGTTAGGGGCAACGTGTGGTCACCAGCAGTCACGTTCTGTTAGGTAACGTGTGGTCACCAACAGTCACGTTCTGTTAGGTAACATGTGGTCACCAGCAGTCACGTTCTGTTAGGGGCAACGTGTGGTCACCAGCAGTCACGTTCTGTTAGGGGCAACGTGTGGTCACCAGCAGTCACGTTCTGTTAGGTAACGTGTGGTCACCAGCAGTCACGTTCTGTTAGGGGCAACGTGTGCTCACCAGCAGTCATGTTCTGTTAGGCAATGTGTGGTCACCAGCAGTCACGTTCTGTTAGGTAACGTGTGGTCACCAGCAGTCACGTTCTGTTAGAGGCAACGAGTGGTCACCAGCAGTCACGTTCTGTTAGGGGTAACATGTGGTCACCAGCGGTCACGTTCTGTTAGGCAACATGTGGTCACCAGCAGTCACGTTCTGTTAGGTAACGTGTGGTCACCAGCAGTCACGTTCTGTGAGGGGCAACGTGTGGTCACCAGCAGTCACGTTCTGTTAGGGGTAACGTGTGGTCACCAGCGGTCACGTTCTGTTAGGTAACGTGTGGTCACCAGCAGTCATGTTCTATTAGGGGCAACGTGTGGTCACCAGCAGTCACGTTCTGTTAGGTAACGTGTGGTCACCAGCGGTCACGTTCTGTTAGGCAACGTGTGGTCACCAGCAGTCACGTTCTGTTAGGTAACGTGTGGTCACCAGCAGTCACGTTCTGTTAGGTAACGTGTGGTCACCAGCAGTCACGTTCTGTTAGGTAACGTGTGGTCACCAGCAGTCACGTTCTGTTAGGGGCAACGTGTGGTCACCAGCAGTCATGTTCTGTTAGGTAACGTGTGGTGACCTGCAGTCACGTTCTGTTAGGTAACGTGTGGTCACCAGCAGTCACGTTCTGTTAGGTAACGTGTGGTCACCAGCAGTCACATTCTGTTAGGTAACGTGTGGTCACCAGCAGTCACGTTCTGTTAGGCAACGTGTGGTCACCAGCAGTCACGTTCTGTTAGGTAACGTGTGGTCACCAGCAGTCACGTTCTGTTAGGTAACGTGTGGTCACCAGCAGTCACGTTCTGTTAGGGGCAACGTGTGGTCACCAGCAGTCATGTTCTGTTAGGTAACGTGTGGTCACCAGCAGTCACGTTCTGTTAGGTAACGTGTGGTCACCAGCAGTCACGTTCTGTTAGGTAACGTGTGGTCACCAGCAGTCACGTTCTGTTAGGTAACGTGTGGTCACCAGCAGTCACGTTCTGTTAGGCAACGTGTGGTCACCAGCAGTCACGTTCTGTTAGGTAACGTGTGGTCACCAGCAGTCACGTTCTGTTAGGTAACGTGTGGTCACCAGCAGTCACGTTCTGTTAGGTAACGTGTGGTCACCAGCAGTCATGTTCTGTTAGGGGCAACGTGTGGTCACCAGCAGTCACGTTCTGTTAGGTAACGTGTGGTCACCAGCAGTCATGTTCTGTTAGGTAACGTGTGGTCACCAGCAGTCACGTTCTGTTAGGGGCAACGTGTGGTCACCAGCAGTCACGTTCTGTTAGGTAACGTGTGGTCACCAGCAGTCATGTTCTGTTAGGTAACGTGTGGTCACCAGCAGTCACGTTCTGTTAGGTAACGTGTGGTCACCAGCAGTCATGTTCTGTTAGGTAACGTTTGGTCACCAGCAGTCACGTTCTGTTAGGGGTAACGTGTGGTTACCAGCAGTCACGTTCTGTTAGGTAACGTGTGGTCACCAGCAGTCATGTTCTGTTAGGTAACGTTTGGTCACCAGCAGTCACGTTCTGTTAGGAGCAACGTGTGGTCACCAGCAGTCACGTTCTGTTAGGTTACGTGTGGTCACCAGCAGTCATGTTCTGTTAGGGGCAACGTGTGGTCACCAGCAGTCACGTTCTGTTAGGTAACGTGTGGTCACCAGCAGTCACGTTCTGTTAGGGGCAACGTGTGGTCAAAAGCAGTCACGTTCTGTTAGGTAACGTGTGGTCACCAGCAGTCATGTTCTGTTAGGGGCAACGTGTGGTCACCAGCAGTCACGTTCTGTTAGGCAACGTGTGGTCACCAGCAGTCACGTTCTGTTAGGTAACGTGTGGTCACCAGCAGTCATGTTCTGTTAGGGGCAACGTGTGGTCACCAGCAGTCACGTTCTGTTAGGTAACGTGTGGTCACCAGCAGTCACGTTCTGTTAGGTAACGTGTGGTCACCAGCAGTCACGTTCTGTTAGGGGCAACGTGTGGTCACCAGCAGTCACGTTCTGTTAGGTAACGTGTGGTCACCAGCAGTCACGTTCTGTTAGGTAACGTGTGGTCACCAGCAGTCACGTTCTGTTAGGGGCAACGTGTGGTCACCAGCAGTCATGTTCTGTTAGGTAACGTGTGGTCACCAGCAGTCACGTTCTGTTAGGTAACGTGTGGTCACCAGCAGTCACGTTCTGTTAGGTAACGTGTGGTCACCAGCAGTCACGTTCTGTTAGGTAACGTGTGGTCACCAGCAGTCACGTTCTGTTAGGCAACGTGTGGTCACCAGCAGTCACGTTCTGTTAGGTAACGTGTGGTCACCAGCAGTCACGTTCTGTTAGGTAACGTGTGGTCACCAGCAGTCACGTTCTGTTAGGTAACGTGTGGTCACCAGCAGTCATGTTCTGTTAGGGGCAACGTGTGGTCACCAGCAGTCACGTTCTGTTAGGTAACGTGTGGTCACCAGCAGTCATGTTCTGTTAGGTAACGTGTGGTCACCAGCAGTCACGTTCTGTTAGGGGCAACGTGTGGTCACCAGCAGTCACGTTCTGTTAGGTAACGTGTGGTCACCAGCAGTCATGTTCTGTTAGGTAACGTGTGGTCACCAGCAGTCACGTTCTGTTAGGTAACGTGTGGTCACCAGCAGTCATGTTCTGTTAGGTAACGTTTGGTCACCAGCAGTCACGTTCTGTTAGGGGTAACGTGTGGTTACCAGCAGTCACGTTCTGTTAGGTAACGTGTGGTCACCAGCAGTCATGTTCTGTTAGGTAACGTTTGGTCACCAGCAGTCACGTTCTGTTAGGAGCAACGTGTGGTCACCAGCAGTCACGTTCTGTTAGGTTACGTGTGGTCACCAGCAGTCATGTTCTGTTAGGGGCAACGTGTGGTCACCAGCAGTCACGTTCTGTTAGGTAACGTGTGGTCACCAGCAGTCACGTTCTGTTAGGGGCAACGTGTGGTCAAAAGCAGTCACGTTCTGTTAGGTAACGTGTGGTCACCAGCAGTCATGTTCTGTTAGGGGCAACGTGTGGTCACCAGCAGTCACGTTCTGTTAGGCAACGTGTGGTCACCAGCAGTCACGTTCTGTTAGGTAACGTGTGGTCACCAGCAGTCATGTTCTGTTAGGGGCAACGTGTGGTCACCAGCAGTCACGTTCTGTTAGGTAACGTGTGGTCACCAGCAGTCACGTTCTGTTAGAGGCAACGAGTGGTCACCAGCAGTCACGTTCTGTTAGGGGTAACATGTGGTCACCAGCGGTCACGTTCTGTTAGGCAACATGTGGTCACCAGCAGTCACGTTCTGTTAGGTAACGTGTGGTCACCAGCAGTCACGTTCTGTGAGGGGCAACGTGTGGTCACCAGCAGTCACGTTCTGTTAGGGGTAACGTGTGGTCACCAGCGGTCACGTTCTGTTAGGTAACGTGTGGTCACCAGCAGTCATGTTCTATTAGGGGCAACGTGTGGTCACCAGCAGTCACGTTCTGTTAGGTAACGTGTGGTCACCAGCGGTCACGTTCTGTTAGGCAACGTGTGGTCACCAGCAGTCACGTTCTGTTAGGTAACGTGTGGTCACCAGCAGTCACGTTCTGTTAGGTAACGTGTGGTCACCAGCAGTCACGTTCTGTTAGGTAACGTGTGGTCACCAGCAGTCACGTTCTGTTAGGGGCAACGTGTGGTCACCAGCAGTCATGTTCTGTTAGGTAACGTGTGGTGACCTGCAGTCACGTTCTGTTAGGTAACGTGTGGTCACCAGCAGTCACGTTCTGTTAGGTAACGTGTGGTCACCAGCAGTCACATTCTGTTAGGTAACGTGTGGTCACCAGCAGTCACGTTCTGTTAGGCAACGTGTGGTCACCAGCAGTCACGTTCTGTTAGGTAACGTGTGGTCACCAGCAGTCACGTTCTGTTAGGTAACGTGTGGTCACCAGCAGTCACGTTCTGTTAGGGGCAACGTGTGGTCACCAGCAGTCATGTTCTGTTAGGTAACGTGTGGTCACCAGCAGTCACGTTCTGTTAGGTAACGTGTGGTCACCAGCAGTCACGTTCTGTTAGGTAACGTGTGGTCACCAGCAGTCACGTTCTGTTAGGTAACGTGTGGTCACCAGCAGTCACGTTCTGTTAGGCAACGTGTGGTCACCAGCAGTCACGTTCTGTTAGGTAACGTGTGGTCACCAGCAGTCACGTTCTGTTAGGTAACGTGTGGTCACCAGCAGTCACGTTCTGTTAGGTAACGTGTGGTCACCAGCAGTCATGTTCTGTTAGGGGCAACGTGTGGTCACCAGCAGTCACGTTCTGTTAGGTAACGTGTGGTCACCAGCAGTCATGTTCTGTTAGGTAACGTGTGGTCACCAGCAGTCACGTTCTGTTAGGGGCAACGTGTGGTCACCAGCAGTCACGTTCTGTTAGGTAACGTGTGGTCACCAGCAGTCATGTTCTGTTAGGTAACGTGTGGTCACCAGCAGTCACGTTCTGTTAGGTAACGTGTGGTCACCAGCAGTCATGTTCTGTTAGGTAACGTTTGGTCACCAGCAGTCACGTTCTGTTAGGGGTAACGTGTGGTTACCAGCAGTCACGTTCTGTTAGGTAACGTGTGGTCACCAGCAGTCATGTTCTGTTAGGTAACGTTTGGTCACCAGCAGTCACGTTCTGTTAGGAGCAACGTGTGGTCACCAGCAGTCACGTTCTGTTAGGTTACGTGTGGTCACCAGCAGTCATGTTCTGTTAGGGGCAACGTGTGGTCACCAGCAGTCACGTTCTGTTAGGTAACGTGTGGTCACCAGCAGTCACGTTCTGTTAGGGGCAACGTGTGGTCAAAAGCAGTCACGTTCTGTTAGGTAACGTGTGGTCACCAGCAGTCATGTTCTGTTAGGGGCAACGTGTGGTCACCAGCAGTCACGTTCTGTTAGGCAACGTGTGGTCACCAGCAGTCACGTTCTGTTAGGTAACGTGTGGTCACCAGCAGTCATGTTCTGTTAGGGGCAACGTGTGGTCACCAGCAGTCACGTTCTGTTAGGTAACGTGTGGTCACCAGCAGTCACGTTCTGTTAGGTAACGTGTGGTCACCAGCAGTCACGTTCTGTTAGGGGCAACGTGTGGTCACCAGCAGTCACGTTCTGTTAGGTAACGTGTGGTCACCAGCAGTCACGTTCTGTTAGGTAACGTGTGGTCACCAGCAGTCACGTTCTGTTAGGGGCAACGTGTGGTCACCAGCAGTCATGTTCTGTTAGGTAACGTGTGGTCACCAGCAGTCACGTTCTGTTAGGTAACGTGTGGTCACCAGCAGTCACGTTCTGTTAGGTAACGTGTGGTCACCAGCAGTCACGTTCTGTTAGGTAACGTGTGGTCACCAGCAGTCACGTTCTGTTAGGCAACGTGTGGTCACCAGCAGTCACGTTCTGTTAGGTAACGTGTGGTCACCAGCAGTCACGTTCTGTTAGGTAACGTGTGGTCACCAGCAGTCACGTTCTGTTAGGTAACGTGTGGTCACCAGCAGTCATGTTCTGTTAGGGGCAACGTGTGGTCACCAGCAGTCACGTTCTGTTAGGTAACGTGTGGTCACCAGCAGTCATGTTCTGTTAGGTAACGTGTGGTCACCAGCAGTCACGTTCTGTTAGGGGCAACGTGTGGTCACCAGCAGTCACGTTCTGTTAGGTAACGTGTGGTCACCAGCAGTCATGTTCTGTTAGGTAACGTGTGGTCACCAGCAGTCACGTTCTGTTAGGTAACGTGTGGTCACCAGCAGTCATGTTCTGTTAGGTAACGTTTGGTCACCAGCAGTCACGTTCTGTTAGGGGTAACGTGTGGTTACCAGCAGTCACGTTCTGTTAGGTAACGTGTGGTCACCAGCAGTCATGTTCTGTTAGGTAACGTTTGGTCACCAGCAGTCACGTTCTGTTAGGAGCAACGTGTGGTCACCAGCAGTCACGTTCTGTTAGGTTACGTGTGGTCACCAGCAGTCATGTTCTGTTAGGGGCAACGTGTGGTCACCAGCAGTCACGTTCTGTTAGGTAACGTGTGGTCACCAGCAGTCACGTTCTGTTAGGGGCAACGTGTGGTCAAAAGCAGTCACGTTCTGTTAGGTAACGTGTGGTCACCAGCAGTCATGTTCTGTTAGGGGCAACGTGTGGTCACCAGCAGTCACGTTCTGTTAGGCAACGTGTGGTCACCAGCAGTCACGTTCTGTTAGGTAACGTGTGGTCACCAGCAGTCATGTTCTGTTAGGGGCAACGTGTGGTCACCAGCAGTCACGTTCTGTTAGGTAACGTGTGGTCACCAGCAGTCACGTTCTGTTAGGTAACGTGTGGTCACCAGCAGTCACGTTCTGTTAGGGGCAACGTGTGGTCACCAGCAGTCACGTTCTGTTAGGTAACGTGTGGTCACCAGCAGTCACGTTCTGTTAGGTAACGTGTGGTCACCAGCAGTCACGTTCTGTTAGGGGCAACGTGTGGTCACCAGCAGTCATGTTCTGTTAGGCAACATGTGGTCACCAGCAGTCATGTTCTGTTAGGTAACGTGTGGTCACCATTAGTCATGTTCTGTTAGGGGCAACGTGTGGTCACCAGCAGTCATGTTCTGTTAGGGGCAACGTGTGGTCACCAGCAGTCACGTTCTGTTAGGGGCAACGTGTGGTCACCAGCAGTCATGTTCTGTTAGGGGCAACGTGTGGTCACCAGCAGTCACGTTCTGTTAGGGGCAACGTGTGGTCACCAGCGGTCATGTTCTGTTAGGTAACGTGTGGTCACCAGCAGTCATGTTCTGTTAGGTAACGTGTGGTCACCAGCAGTCACGTTCTGTTAGGTAACGTGTGGTCACCAGCAATCACGTTCTGTTAGGCAACGTGTGGTCACCAGCGGTCATGTTCTGTTAGGTAATGTGTGGTCACCAGCAGTCACGTTCTGTTAGGTAACGTGTGGTCACCAGCAGTCACGTTCTGTGAGGTAATGTGTGGTCACCAGCAGTCACGTTCTGTTAGGGGCAATGGTGGAGGTGTTGCTGTTTATTTTCAGAACCACATTCCTGTGAAGATTAGAGAGGATCTCATGTTAAATACTGTTGAAGTAATATGGCTACAGGTTCATCTGCCTCACCTAAAGCCAATTCTGGTGGGAAGCTGCTATTGACCACCAAGTGCTAACAGTCAGTATCTGGATAACGTGTGAAATGCTTGATAATGTATGTGATATCAATAGAGAGGTATACTTTCTGGGTGATTTAAATATTGACTGGCTGTCATCAGGCTGCCCACTCAAGAGAAAGCTTCAAACTGTAACCAGTGCCTGCAACCTGGTTCAGGTTATCAGTCAACCTACCAGGGTGGTTACAAGCAGTACAGGAATTAAATCATCAAAATGTATTGATCATATCTTTACTAATGCTGCAGACATTTGTTTGAAAGCAGTATCCAAATCCATTGGATGTAGTGATCACAATATAGTAGCCATATCTAGGAAAACCAAAGTTCCAAAGGCTGGGCCTAATATTGTGTATAAGAGGTAATACAATACGTTTTGTAGTGATTCCTATGTTGTTGATGTAAAGAATATATGTTTACACATATTTATGAAATTGCTTATTCCAGTTACTAATAAGCATGCACCCATTAAGAAAATGACTGTAAAAACTGTTAAATCCCCATGGATTGATGAGGAATTGAAAGATTATATGGTTGAGAGGGATGAGGCAAAATGAATGGCAAATAAGTCTGGCTGCACAACCGATTGGCAAACGTACTGCAAATTGAGAAATCATGTGACTAAACTGAATAAAAAGAAAAAGAAACTACACTATGAAACAAAGATAAATTACATAAAGAATGATAGTAAAAAGCTTTGGAGCACCTTAAATTAAATGTTGGGAAAAAAGGCAAACTCAGCTCCATCATTCATTGAATCAGATGGCTCATTCATCACAAAACCAACTGATATTTCCAACTACTTTAATAATTTTTTCATTTGCAAGATTAGCAAACTTAGGCATGACATGCCAGCAACAATTGCTGACACTACACATCCAAGTATATCTGACCAAATTATGAAAGAAGCATTGTAATTTTGATTTCCGTAAACTGAGTGTGGAAGAGGTGAACAAATTATTGTTGTCTATTAACAATGACAAGCCACCGGGGTCTGACAACTTGGATGGAAAATTGCTGAGGATAATAGCGGACAATATTGCCACTCCTATTTGCCATATTTTCAATTTAAGCCTACTAGAATGTGTGTGCCCCCAGGCTTGGAGGGAAGCAAAAGTCATTCCGCTACCTAAGAATAGTAAAGCCCCCTTTACTGGCTCAAACAGCCGACCAATTAGCCTTTTACCGAAC
Source organism: Coregonus lavaretus (assembly GCF_964263955.1). Lineage (NCBI taxonomy): Eukaryota > Metazoa > Chordata > Actinopteri > Salmoniformes > Salmonidae > Coregonus > Coregonus lavaretus. Next base: position 49,601 of record NW_028156342.1, read on the forward strand.
CTTTGTAAACTATTGGAAAAAATTGTATTTGACCAGATACAATGCTATTTTACTGTAAACTAATTGACAACAAACTTTCAGTTACTTCTCTAACAGAACACAGAGGGTGTTCTTTAATGGAAGCCTCTCCAACATAATCCAGGTAGAATCAGGAATTCCCCAGGGCAGCTGTTTAGGCCCCTTACTTTTTTCAATCTTTACTAACAACCTGCCACTGGCTTTGAGTAAAGCCAGTGTGTCTATTTATGCGGATGACTCAACACTATACACGTCAGCTAATACAGCAACTAAAATAACTGCAACACTTAACAAAGAGTTCTAGTTAGTTTCGGAATGGGTGGCAAGGAATAAGTTAGTCCTGAATATTTCCAAAACTAAAAGCATTGTATTTGGGTCAAATCATTCACTAACCCCTAAACCTCAACTACATCTCGTAATTAATAATGTGGAAATATAGCAAGTTGAGGTGACTAAACTGCTTGGAGTAACCCTGGATTGCAGACTGTCATGGTCAAAGCATATTGATACAACAGTAGCTAAGATGGGGAGAAGTATGTCCATAATTAAGCGCTGCTCTGCCTTCTTAACAACACTATCAACAAGGCAGGTCCTACAGGCCCTAGTTTTGTCGCACCTAGACTACTGATCAGTAGTGTGGTCAGGTGCCACAAAGAGGGACTTCGGAAAACTGCAGTTGGCTCAGAACAGGGCAGCACGGCTGGCCCTTAAAAGTACACGGAGAGCTAACATTGATGACATGCATGTCAGTCTCTCCAGGCTCTGAGTGGAAGAGAGATTGACTTCATCACTGCTTGTTTTTGTGAGAGGTGTCGACGAGCTGAATGTACCGAGCTGACACCCATGCATACCCCACAAGACATGCCACCAGAGGTCTCTTCACAGTCCCCAAGTCCAGAACAGACTATGGGAGGCGCACAGTACTACATAGAGCCATGACTACATGGAACTCTATTCCACATCAGGTAACTGATGCAAGCAGTAGAATCAGATTTTAAAAAACAGGTCAAAATACACCTTGTGGAAAAGCGGGGACTGTGAAGAGACACACACACAGGTACATACACACATACATATAGACACTCACTCTACACACACGTACACATGGATGTTGTATGGTAGATATGTGATAGTGGAGTAGTGGCCTGAGGGAACACACTAAATGTATTGGGTAAAGTGTTATGCAATATAATGTCATGTAATATTTTAAATTGTATATCCTTAATGTTGCAGGACCCCAGGAAGAGTAGCTGCTGCCTTGGCAGCAGCTAATGGGGATCCTTAATAAATACAAAATACAAAAATACAATGCCAGGCTAGGTTATGAGGTATCTGGATAGGGTTGCAAAACTCAGGTAACTTTCCCAAAATCCCCAGGTTTTCCAGAAATCCCGGTTGTAAGATTCCCATAATCAGAAGGGAATAAGCATGAGACCAAGAGTTCTGGAAAACTTGTACATTTTGGGAAAGTTATCGGAATTTTGCAAACCTGTATCTGGATAATAAGGTTGTTTATTTCACAATTATCTTTTGATTATATCTCTAATTTAGATAAATAAAAAGGAATCCATGATTGAATTATCCAGAGGTGTCCAGTCCTTGTCATTGTAGCTTACCTCGCAGGCTAGCCAGCCGGTTTATGCCGCGTTCACGTGCTATCGGAGTTATCGAAATTCCTAGTTCCGACTGGGAACTTTCATTTGAACGACCCTCCATGTTGAAATTACAAGTGGGAAATTTAGAGAACGTTTTGTTGCCTGAGTGACGTTTCACCACTGACCTTTCACCTTTTCAACCAAAAGATGACGACAAATCCGTTTTTTGAGAACTACAACCTTATCAATGTAGCTATTTTGACTCTATTGTCAATGTTAAGCAAACTAGCTAACTTTATTATTAGCAACATTAGCTAGCTTATCAAAGTCGTAAAAATATTTTTTTGGGTAAAGTTATTAGGATTTATTTTACAAAACATACACATGCAAATGACAACATACAGACGCACACAAACATCCACAACATCACACAAACATCCACAACATCACACAAACATCCACAACATCACACAAACATCCACAACATCACACAAACATCCACAACATCACACAAGCATCCACAACATCACACAAGCATCCACAACATCACCCCTGCCCAGACCCACCTGCTCACACCCCCATCTCCAGCGCCAGTATCACTCTCCGCCACATGGCCTCAAACTGCACCATTTTGTTTCTCTCCGTGGCCCACGCACTTTCAACATGAAGATAATAAAGCATTTGACCTTTCCATTGTGTTAACGATGGAGGATTGGTGATTTCCAGTTTTTAAGTATACATTTTTTAAAAGATGATTGACGAGAAAAGTATCATCCAACCCATCGGGTGTCTCACTGCACCCTCATATGCCATGTCTTGAAATATGCAGACAGACGGATTAAAAGTACATTTACATTGTAATATTTCTGACAGCCAACTTTCTAACTCTGCCCACAACTTTATAGCATTCCCAGAAGGCATTGTTAGTTTTACACTTAAGACATCACTCTGCCGTTGTGCTGTAGGATTTGTGAATTTTTGTCTCTTGTGTAGTACATTAGATTAAACTGGATTAAGCGTACATTTTCTTTAACTGTAATTTAGTTAGTTATGCTGCAACATTACCTCCATCTTGTGCCAATATCAGAGAAGAGCGAAGAGAGCAGCGATAAGAGGAGAGGAGAGAGAAAGAGAGAGAGAAGAGAGGAGAGAGAGGAGAGAGAGGAGAGAAGAGAGGAGAGAAGAGAGGAGAGAGAGAAAGGAGAGAGAAGAGGAGAGAATATAATTGAGACTCTGTAGAGAGAGAAGAGGAGAGAGAAGAGGAGAGAATATAATTGAGACTCTGTAGAGAGAGAAGAGGAGAGAGAAGAGGAGAGAATATAATTGAGACTCTGTAGAGAGAGAAGAGGAGAGAGAAGAGGAGAGAATATAATTGAGACTCTGTAGAGAGAGAAGAGGAGAGAGAAGAGGAGAGAATATAATTGAGACTCTGTAGAGAGAGAAGAGGAGAGAGAAGAGGAGAGAATATAATTGAGACTCTGTAGAGAGAGAAGAGGAGAGAGAAGAGGAGAGAATATAATTGAGACTCTGTAGAGAGAGAAGAGGAGAGAGAAGAGGAGAGAATATAATTGAGACTCTGTAGAGAGAGAAGAGGAGAGAATATAATTGAGACTCTGTAGAGAGAGAGGCTAATTGTATCGTCCTCCTATAGCCCCTCCCATTAGCCTCCTCTGTTCCCCGCCCACTTCTTTGTCAAAAAGGACCCTCAACTACCTTCAACACAGACAAAACCCAAGCCACGGTATTGTGTGTCTGTCTGTATGCATGTGTGTGTTCATATGCATGTGCAAGCGTTTTTCTTTACACACGTACGTATCAATGTCTGTTTGTGTAACCAAACGCCAAACACAACAAACACATGGAAACAGAGTCATTGACCGGGTGCCGTCCATCTGGAACAGTCCGGAACAGTTTGTGTGTATATTATGACGACATTTTGTGACGTTTTTGTTAGTTTTGGTCTTCGGCAAGTTTTTTTTTTCGCCCCTTCGTCTGTGATTGGTCAACAGTAGGGGATTCTTCGATGAAGTGTACATTGTCATTCAACGAGAGAGGCGCATTTTTTTTCACTTGAGAAATACTGCACCAAAAATGTTGTGACTAAGATCTCCTCGGCAAAAACGTCAAATTGAAGGACAGATTTCTGGAATTATATTAGATTAATTTGGACTATGTTAAGGAAGTGTATACTGGCTATGGCATCTCAAGATGGAAAAACAGTACAATTGTATTAGCATGCTGACGCCTTTATGGACCCTTCACAACAATGCAGACAGAAAGAAAATAGAAAACTAATAGAAAAACGTAATAATAAAAGTAATAATACACAATGAGTAATTATAACTTGGGTACATACACCAGGCAGGAAGTACCAGGTAATAACATGGTTATATACAGGGAGTACCAGGTAATAACATGGTTATATACAGGGAGTACCAGGTAATAACATGGCTATATACAGGAAGTACCAGGTAATAACATGGCTATATACAGGAAGTACCAGGTAATAACATGGCTATATACAGGGAGTACCAGGTAATAACATGGTTATATACAGGGAGTACCAGGTAATACCATGGTTATATACAGGGAGTACCATAACATGGTTATATACAGGGAGTACCAGGTAATAACATGGTTATATACAGGGAGTACCAGGTAATAACATGGCTATATACAGGAAGTACCAGGTAATAACATGGCTATATACAGGAAGTACCAGGTAATAACATGGCTATATACAGGGAGTACCAGGTAATAACATGGTTATATACAGGGAGTACCAGGTAATACCATGGTTATATACAGGGAGTACCATAACATGGCTATATACAGGGATTACCAGGTAATAACATGGTTATATACAGGGAGTACCATAACATGGCTATATACAGGGATTACCAGGTAATAACATGGCTATATACAGGGAGTACCAGGTAATAACATGGTTATATACAGGAAGTACCAGGTAATAACATGGTTATATACAGGGAGTACCAGGTAATAACATGGCTATATACAGGAAGTACCAGGTAATAACATGGCTATATACAGGAAGTACCAGGTAATAACATGGTTATATACAGGAAGTACCAGGTAATAACATGGATATCTACAGGGAGTACCAGGTAATAACATGGTTATACACAGGAAGTACCAGGTAATAACATGGCTATATACAGGAAGTACCAGGTAATAACATGGATATCTACAGGAAGTACCAGGTAATAACATGGTTATATACAGGGAGTACCAGGTAATAACATGGCTATATACAGGAAGTACCAGGTAATAACATGGCTATATACAGGAAGTACCAGGTAATAACATGGTTATATACAGGAAGTACCAGGTAATAACATGGATATCTACAGGGAGTACCAGGTAATAACATGGTTATATACAGGGAGTACCAGGTAATAACATGGTTATATACAGGGAGTACCAGGTAATAACATGGTTATATACAGGGAGTACCAGGTAATAACATGGCTATATACAGGAAGTACCAGGTAATAACATGGCTATATACAGGAAGTACCAGGTAATAACATGGTTATATACAGGAAGTACCAGGTAATAACATGGATATCTACAGGGAGTACCAGGTAATAACATGGTTATACACAGGAAGTACCAGGTAATAACATGGCTATATACAGGAAGTACCAGGTAATAACATGGATATCTACAGGAAGTACCAGGTAATAACATGGTTATATACAGGGAGTACCAGGTAATAACATGGCTATATACAGGAAGTACCAGGTAATAACATGGCTATATACAGGAAGTACCAGGTAATAACATGGTTATATACAGGAAGTACCAGGTAATAACATGGATATCTACAGGGAGTACCAGGTAATAACATGGTTATATACAGGGAGTACCAGGTAATAACATGGTTATATACAGGGAGTACCAGGTAATAACATGGCTATATACAGGGAGTACCAGGTAATAACATGGCTATATACAGGAAGTACCAGGTAATAACATGAATATATACAGGAAGTACCAGGTAATAACATGGTTATATACAGGGAGTACCAGGTAATAACATGGCTATATACAGGGAGTACCAGGTAATAACATGGCTATATACAGGAAGTACCAGGTAATAACATGGCTATATACAGGGAGTACCAGGTAATAACATGAATATATACAGGAAGTACCAGGTAATAACATGGTTATATACAGGGAGTACCAGGTAATAACATGGCTATATACAGGGAGTACCAGGTAATAACATGGTTATATACAGGGAGTACCAGGTAATAACATGGCTATATACAGGGAGTACCAGGTAATAACATGGCTATATACAGGAAGTACCAGGTAATAACATGAATATATACAGGAAGTACCAGGTAATAACATGGTTATATACAGGGAGTACCAGGTAATAACATGGCTATATACAGGGAGTACCAGGTAATAACATGGCTATATACAGGAAGTACCAGGTAATAACATGGCTATATACAGGGAGTACCAGGTAATAACATGAATATATACAGGAAGTACCAGGTAATAACATGGTTATATACAGGGAGTACCAGGTAATAACATGGCTATATACAGGGAGTACCAGGTAATAACATGGTTATATACAGGGAGTACCAGGTAATAACATGGTTATATACAGGGAGTACCAGGTAATAACATGGTTATATACAGGGAGTACCAGGTAATAACATGGTTATATACAGGGAGTACCAGGTAATAACATGGCTATATACAGGAAGTACCAGGTAATAACATGGCTATATACAGGAAGTACCAGGTAATAACATGGCTATATACAGGAAGTACCAGGTAATAACATGGCTACATACAGGGAGTACCAGGTGATAACAAGACTATACTGAGGCAAGATCACAGTCAAATGGATTTCACTGATTTGGTCACTCATCTGTAGAATTATATAGTATTTCCCCTGCATGTTTGCATTCAGTTCGTTCAGTTTCCCAAATAAGTCTGTTACATAGGCAAGGACACACATTTTATTTTCATAACACAGAAAGTCAACAAAGTCTGTTTTTTTACATCCATTGCGAATGACAACAGTTCCTCTCTCATTTCAAAAAGTATTTAAAACACTCCCCCTCGATACCCACCAGGTGAAATAGAACATAGTCATGCTCTGATCCCATATCGCCACACAGGCATGCACAATGTAATTTCCAATCGAATTTAACTGCTGCATACCTCCGAATTCTACGCTCAGCTCTTTTTGCCGCCAGTTGCTCTAGGTGTATCCATTATAGATCAGTGTGTGTGTGTCACGTAATGCATCCATATGACAGACAGAGACACATTCTTAACTAGAGTGCAGAGGCCTGCCTGCAGTGCCATGATGGATGGAGCCCCATCTGTGCCACTCAGCACACTGAACATCCCCTGTTCTGTTTCATGCTCGGGAACCGTGAGACCGAACAAGATGCCCTCGTGAATAGCATCCCCCGACAGGTAGCGAACTAAAGTCAATGCATGGGCATCTCCTGAAGTGGCAGGTAACGTCAATATTCACAGTGGGAATGATTCAAGTGCAACGGTCAAGTGCAGCCTTTTCCCACGATCTAAGGGCACTCTCTGGTTGAATTTTATCTTCTAGATTTGAATAATTTTCAATTAGATTTTTACAATGCTTTTTGAGAGACAAAGAAGATATTATAATTATTATAATTATTTTAACAAACAGGATTTTGGAAATTTTCCCGCGATCACATTTTCATATCAGGCGACCCCTAGTTTGGTAACCGCTGTGTCACACAGATTCAATTTGGTTTCTTAAGGTGAGGCTATGCAGTCTTGCCCTCTGCCTGCCTCTGTTCAGATAGGAAAGGTTAAGCCTGATACAGAGGATATTTCTTTTGGGCTATGGCCCGTGTATATTTGGTAAATCTACTTGTATATCTTGTATGATATGGCGCTTTCACCATTGGATCACCAAGACCTGGAAATATATCTACACTCTGAGTGTGTCAGAATGCCTTCTGTTGATTCCATGCACTACTACAAGGTCCCTATTTTACAATTACTGTACATAATCAAAATGTGCAATAATGAAAAGGGGTGTTTGGTAGCCTCAATAAATAAACAATGATTGACCTCTTCCCATTTTAGTAACCATTGTGCCTATATGTTTTTGACCATGATAGCTTGCTATCTATGGTGACACCCAGTAGTTGATTCTCTTCAACTTGCACAATAGCCACATTATTCAATAACAGATCCAGATGAGGTTTAGGGTTGAGCGAGTGATTTGTCACAAAAATTTTGCTTTTTGTTTTTTTAAATATTTAACACCAGCCTATTGCTAGTAATCCATTCTAAAACTGACTGGAGCTCTATGTTCAGGGTGTCAGTTATTTGTTTTACTGTTACAGCCGACATGTATACTGTTGAGTTGTCAGTGTACATGGACACACAGGCTTTATTCAAGGTCAGTGGAAGGTCATTAGTAAACACAGAAAACAATAATGGTCCAAGCCTGCTGCCCTGCGGTACACCACACTCAACCGAATTTGTATTAGAGAGACTTCCATTAAAGAAAACCCTCTGTGTTCTATTGGATAGGTAACTGTCCATCCATGATAAGGCAGAGGATGTTAATCCATAACACCTACGTTTTTTCAGCAATATGTTATAATCCCTGATATCAAAGGCTGCACTAAAGTCCAACAAAACAGCTCCCACAACCTTCTTATTATCAATTTCTTTCAGCCAATCATCAGTCATTTGTGTCAGTGCCGAACATGTTGAGTGCCCTTCCCTATAAGCATGCTGAAAGTCTGTTGTTAATTTGTTTTCTGTAAAATAACATTGTATTTGGGTGAACAAAAGTTTTTCCAAAAGCACCGGTAACAGGCGGATTGGTCTGCCATTTGAACCATTAAAGGGTGCTTTGTTATTTTTTGGGCAACGGAATGACCTTTGCCTCCTGCCAGGCCTGAGGGCACATTCCGTCTTCTAGGCTTAGACAGATAGAAGAGAACCTCTTAATGGATCTGCATGGGTCTGAGAGAGTAGCTGCTGCCTTGACAGGAACTAATGGGGATCCATGGGATGCATGGGTCTGAAGTGGCAGCATTTGATGCGATGCAGCCTCCGCTTACATACTTATTGCGCTTAGTGGAGCAGAGCAGAGCTATTGTGAAGGAAATTGTCAAGGAAGTGAGTTTGTGTTTATACAGGATGTACTGCCCCCACCTACCGTCAACCAATCATGTCAATTGCGGAGCAATACGGAGCCCTTCGCATTGTTAAAACATTTGAGAGGCGCACGGCGATGCGGTACAGAGCTTGATTTGGACTCTGCATACCTCCGGAGGCTCCGCAATTGCGTCACACCCTCCATATGAAGCCTCCGACCACATTTTCAGATCAAGCATAAATTGGCTTTTCGTCTGTAGTGGCTACAATGAAGAGAATCTGCATGTTCATTTAGGAAAGACAGCAGAACCGCAGTGTGATAGTACAAGGAGTGGTGACTAAATGAAAGTCAGATGGTTCCAGCAGGTCAAAAGAACATTTACATTTTAGCAGACGCTCTTATCCAGAGCGACTTACAGTTAGTGAATACTTATATATATATATTTTTTATACTGACCCCCCGTGGGAAACGAACCCACAACCCTGGCGTTGCAAACGCCATGCTCTATCAACTGAGCTACATCCCTGCCGGCCATTCCCTCCCCTACCCTGGGCCAATTGTGCGCCGCCCATGAGTCTCCCGGTCGCAGGCGGCTGCGACAGAGCCTGGATTCGAACCAGGATCTCTAGTGGCACAGTTAGCACTGCAATGCAGTGCCTTAGACCACTGCGCCACTCAGAACAATGGGAATGGGACAGAAGAAGAGTCCAGTTGGCTGAGAACAGCTCCTCTCTCCACATCACCAATGTCACTAGGGAGAACCAACACAGCATTACAGTGGCGTGGTACTGGACAGGTAGCTTTATGTTTCCACCGAGCGCTTTTATCTGTATCTTAAAGCACAGTATGTTGATCCTTGCTCAGTGGGAGAGGAGGCTGTACTGCCCTGCTTTAACCTCTGACCCCAATGGGACACATACGAGATTAATAACAATTATAGCACCCATAAGATGAGACTCCATGTACGTGACTGACGGAAGAGCATCAGGGAACTACTCCCATCACTGATGCTTAACCAGTCAGGGTTTTATAGTTGCCAGAGGAAGTTAGAATAGACAGTGGTGTAAAGTACTTCAGTAAAAATACTTTAAAGTACTACTTAAGTTAGTTTTTAGGTCTGTACCCATGACAGAGATTAGCCACAGATTTAATGGCAGAATACATTTCTGCACTTTGCTAAAAGTTGCCTTGACTCAAGTCAATAATTGTCTGATTATCTGACAACACCAACGCAAAATTAGCAGTGCTCAAGGATGTAAAGTGTGGATAAATGCTCTGGGGATTTGAATTTTACGACCTTTTGGTCGGGAGTGATGTTTCTGCAGCGCCACCAGGTACATATTTATTACCAAGAACATATATCAACACACTCTCAAAAATAAGGGTACGCTTAGGGTACCTTGTTGTTCCCTGGGGTACAAAAATGTCAAAGGTACACATAAGGTACCTTCAGAAGTGGTATTGGTGGGTACCTTTAAGAGTACATATGATAATGTAGTATAATATTTTTCAACCCAATATTTTGAATATAAGGTACAATGATCATCTCTCTCTGTTTTGAAATGTAGGCGGGGCTCATTAGCATAAGTGGGGGTGTGATCTAAAATGTTTGGTTTTTTTTGCGCAACCATGAGTGGAAATGTTTTACCAGTTTAATTGGTGTGTATGGTTATGTTCACAAAGGTTGCGCACCTCTTCTTAAAACTTCCAAATCTACAATATTGGTAAGAACTTGTAACGGTACAGAGTTGAACTATAAATATTTTTGACTGTGCATTTATGTTTTCTTTTTAATCTGTATTTTGTACGATGAATTATTGTATCATTGTGGAGTGACACTTTAAAAAACATTTTCTAACTTCTAACTCAAGGAAACCTTACGTAAAAAAAATCATAAAATCAAGTGCATCAATCAATAATCAAATTATATAAAAAGAAAAACAAGTGACAGAATCTGAATAAAACAACAGACTGTATAATAAAGATGACTTCTTTTTCTGAGAACTAAACCTGTAGACGATTCAAGCACAGGTAACACAAATCTGCCAGATGTGATGTACAGATCTCAGTGGTCAGACAGAAGAGACATTTTCAGAACCTTATTATTTTCTTCAAATGGCTTTAACACCTTGCCGTTCCACCTAATAATGAGCAATTTCAGACTTTCTAAACGTCCAAGACCTCAATCGTCTGAAACATGAAGCCATTTCATTGGCTATCAGGTACCGCTGCGACACACAATAGTTGGCTGTCAGCGACCTTGGCTCTACAGGTTCTTAAAAACACCTGTTGAAGTCCATAACACCCCTACTCCACCCCTACTCACCATAACACCTCTACACCACCCCTACTCACCATAACACCTCTACTCCACCTCTACTCACCATAACACCTCTACTCCACCCGTACTCACCATAACACCTCTACACCACCCCTACTCACCATAACACCTCTACTCCACCCCTACTCACCATAACACCCCTACTCCACCCCTACTCACCATAACACCTCTACACCACCCCTACTCACCATAACACCTCTACTCCACCTCTACTCACCATAACACCTCTACTCCACCCCTACTCACCATAACACCTCTAAACCACCCCTACTCACCATAACACCTCTACTCCACCCCTACTCACCATAACACCTCTACACCACCCCTACTCACCATAACACCTCTACACCACCCCTACTCACCATAACACCTCTACTCCACCCCTACTCACCATAACACCTCTACTCCACCCCTACTCACCATAACACCTCTACACTACCCCTACTCACCATAACACCTCTACACCACCCCTACTCACCATAACACCTCTACTCCACCCCTACTCACCATAACACCTCTACACCACCCCTACTCACCATAACACCTCTACACCACCCCTACTCACCATAACACCTCTACTCCACCCCTACTCACCATAACACCTCTACACCACCCCTACTCACCATAACACCTCTACACCACCCCTACTCACCATAACACCTCTACTCCACCCCTACTCACCATAACACCTCTACACCACCCCTACTCACCATAACACCTCTACACCACCCCTACTCACCATAACACCTCTACACCACCCCTACTCACCATAACACCTCTACTCTACCCCTACTCACCATAACACCTCTACTCCACCCCTACTCACCATAACAACTCTACACCACCCCTACTCACCATAACACCTCTACTCCACCGCTACTCACCATAACACTTCTACACCACCCCTACTCACCATAACACCCCTACTCCACCCCTACTCACCATAACACCTCTACACCACCCCTACTCACCATAACACATCTACACCACCCCTACTCACCATAACACCTCTACACCACCCCTTCTCACCATAACACCTCTACTCCACCCCTACTCACCATAACACCTCTACACCACCCCTACTCACCATAACACCTCTACTCCACCCCTACTCACCATAACACCTCTACTCCACCCCTACTCACCATAACACCTCTACTCCACCTCTACTCACCATAACACCTCTACACCACCCCTACTCACCATAACACCTCTACTCCACCCCTACTCACCATAACACCCCTACTCCACCCCTACTCACCATAGCACCTCTACTCCACCCCTACTCACCATAACACCTCTACACCACCCCTACTCACCATAACACCTCTACACCACCCCTACTCACCATAACACCTCTACTCCACCCCTACTCACCATAACACCCCTACTCCACCCCTACTCACCATAACACCCCTAATCCACCCCTACTCACCATAACACCTCTACACCACCCCTACTCACCATAACACCCCTACTCCACCCCTACTCACCATAACACCTCTACACCACCCCTACTCACCATAACACCCCTACTCCACCCCTACTCACCATAACACCTCTACACCACCCCTACTCACCATAACACCTCTACTCCACCCCTACTCACCATAACACCTCTACTCCACCCCTACTCACCATAACACCTCTACTCCACCTCTACTCACCATAACACCTCTACACCACCCCTACTCACCATAACACCTCTACTCCACCCCTACTCACCATAACACCCCTACTCCACCCCTACTCACCATAGCACCTCTACTCCACCCCTACTCACCATAACACCTCTACACCACCCCTACTCACCATAACACCTCTACACCACCCCTACTCACCATAACACCTCTACTCCACCCCTACTCACCATAACACCTCTACTCCACCTCTACTCACCATAACACCTCTACACCACCCCTACTCACCATAACACCCCTACTCCACCCCTACTCACCATAACACCCCTACTCCACCCCTACTCACATAACACCTCTACTCCACCCCTACTCACCATAACACCTCTACACCACCCCTACTCACCATAACACCTCTACACCACCCCTACTCACCATAACACCTCTACTCCACCCCTACTCACCATAACACCCCTACTCCACCCCTACTCACCATAACACCCCTAATCCACCCCTACTCACCATAACACCTCTACACCACCCCTACTCACCATAACACCCCTACTCCACCCCTACTCACCATAACACCTCTACACCACCCCTACTCACCATAACACCCCTACTCCACCCCTACTCACCATAACACCTCTACACCACCCCTACTCACCATAACACCCCTACTCCACCCCTACTCACCATAACACCTCTACACCACCCCTACTCACCATGACACCCCTACTCCACCCCTACTCACCATAACACCCCTACTCCACCCCTACTCACCATAACACCCCTACTCACCATAACACCTCTACACCACCCCTACTCACCATAACACCCCTACTCCACCCCTACTCACCATAACACCTCTACACCACCCCTACTCACCATAACACCCCTACTCCACCCCTACTCACCATAACAACTCTACACCACCCCTACTCACCATAACTCCCCTACTCCACCCCTACTCACATAACACCTCTACTCCACCCCTACTCACCATAACATCTTTGGAGCCGGCGCTTTGAGAGTGACGGTGGGGAGAGGGTAAGTGTAGGGGTGGTCTTTGGGGTGGAGTAGAGGTGTAATGGTGAGTAGGGGTGGTCTGTGGGGTGGAGAAGAGGTGTTATGGTGAGTAGAGGTGATGTAGAGGTGTTATGGTGAGTAGGGTTGGAGTAGAGGTGTTATGGTGAGTAGAGGTGGCATAGAGGTGTTATGGTGATTAGGGGTTGAGTAGAGGTGTTATGGTGAGTAGGGGTGGTGTAGAGGTGTTATGGTGAGTAGGGGTGGTGTAGAGGTATTATGGTGAGTAGGGGTGGTGTAGAGGTGTTATGGTGAGTAGGGGTGGAGCAGAGGTGTTATGGTGAGTAGGGGTGGTGTAGAGGTGTTATGGTGAGTAGGGGTGGTGTAGAGGTTTTATGGTGAGTAGGGGTGGTGTAGAGGTGTTATGGTGAGTAGGGGTGGAGTAGAGGTGTTATGGTGAGTAGGGGTGGTGTAGAGGTGTTATGGTGAGTAGGGGTGGTGTAGAGGTGTTATGGTGAGTAGGGGTGGTGTAGAGGTGTTATGGTGAGTAGGGGTGGAGTAGAGGTGTTATGGTGAGTAGGGGTGGAGTAGAGGTGTTATGGTGAGTAGGGGTGGTGTAGAGGTGTTATGGTGAGTAGGGGTGGTGTAGAGGTGTTATAGTGAGTAGGGGTGGAGTAGAGGTGTTATGGTGAGTAGGGGTGGAGTAGAGGTGTTATGTTGAGTAGGGGTGGTGTAGAGGTGTTATGGTGAGTAGGGGTGGTGTAGGGGTGTTATGGTGAGTAGGGGTGGAGTAGAGGTGTTATGGTGAGTAGGGGTGGTGTAGAGGTGTTATGGTGAGTAGGGGTGGTGTAGAGGTGTTATGGTGAGTAGGGGTGGAGTAGAGGTGTAATGGTGAGTAGGGGTGGAGTAGAGGTGTTATGGTGAGTAGGGGTGGTGTAGAGGTGTTATGGTGAGTAGGGGTGGTGTAGAGGTGTTATGTTGAGTAGGGGTGGAGTAGAGGTGTTATGGTGAGTAGGGGTGGAGTAGACGTGCTATGGTGAGTTGGGGTGGAGTAGAGGTGTTATGGTGAGTAGGGGTGGTGTAGAGGTGTTATGGTGAGTAGGGGTGGTGTAGAGGTGTTATGGTGAGTAGGGGTGGAGTAGAGGTGTTATGGTGAGTAGGGGTGGAGTAGAGGTGTTATGGTGAGTAGGGGTGGAGTAGAGGTTTTATGGTGAGTAGGGGTGGTGTAGATGTGTTATGGTGAGTAGGGGTGGAGTAGAGGTGTTATGGTGAGTAGGGGTGGAGTAGAGGTGTTATGGTGAGTAGGGGTGGAGTAGAGGTGTTATGGTGAGTAGGGGTGGTGTAGAGGTGTTATGGTGAGTAGGGGTGGAGTAGAGGTGGTATGGTGAGTAGGGGTGGTGTAGAGGTGTTATGGTGAGTAGGGGTGGAGTAGAGGTGTTATGGTGAGTAGGGGTGGTGTAGAGGTGTTATGGTGAGTAGGGGTGGTGTAGAAGTGTTATGGTGAGTAGGGGTGGAGTAGAGGTGTTATGGTGAGTAGGGTTGGAGTAGAGGTGTTATGGTGAGTAGGGGTGGAGTAGAGGTGTTATGGTGAGTAGGGGTGGTGTAGAGGTGTTATGGTGAGTAGGGGTGGAGTAGAGGTGTTATGGTGAGTAGGGGTGGTGTAGAGGTGTTATGGTGAGTAGGGGTGGAGTAGAGGTGTTATGGTGAGTAGGGGTGGAGTAGAGGTGTTATGGTGAGTAGGGGTGGTGTAGAGGTGTTATGGTGAGTAGGGGGGGTGTAGAGGTGTTATGGTGAGTAGGGGTGGAGTAGAGGTGTTATGGTGAGTAGGGGTGGTGTAGAGGTGTTTTGGTGAGTAGGGGTGGTGTAGAGGTGTTATGGTGAGTAGGGGTGGTGTAGATGTGTTATGGTGAGTAGGGGTGGTGTAGAGGTGTTATGGTGAGTGGTGTAGAGGTGTTATGGTGAGTAGGGGTGGAGTAGAGGTGTTATGGTGAGTAGGGGTGGTGTAGAGGTGTTATGGTGAGTAGGGGTGATGTAGAGGTGTTATGGTGAGTAGGGGTGGTGTAGAGGTGTTATGGTGAGTAGGGGTGGAGTAGAGGTGTTATGGTGAGTAGGGGTGGAGTAGAGGTGTTATGGTGAGTAGGGGTGGAGTAGAGGTGTTATGGTGAGTAGGGGTGGTGTAGAGGTGTTATGGTGAGTACGGGTGGTGTAGAGGTGTTATGGTGAGTAGGGGTGGTGTAGAGGTGTTATGGTGAGTAGGGGTGGAGTAGAGGTGTTATGGTGAGTAGGGGTGGTGTAGAGGTGTTATGGTGAGTAGGGGTGGTGTAGAGGTGTTATGGTGAGTAGGGGTGGAGTAGAGGTGTTATGGTGAGTAGGGGTGGAGTAGAGGTGTTATGGTGAGTAGGGGTGGTGTAGAGGTGTTATGGTGAGTAGGGGTGGTGTAGGGGTGTTATGGTGAGTAGGGGTGGTGTAGGGGTGTTATGGTGAGTAGGGGTGTTGTAGAGGTGTTATGGTGAGTATGGGTGGTGTAGAGGTGTTATGGTGAGTAGGGGTGGAGTAGAGGTGTTATGGTGAGTAGGGGTGGTGTAGAGGTGTTATGGTGAGTAGGGGTGGTGTAGAGGTGTAATGGTGAGTAGGGGTGGAGTAGAGGTGTTATGGTGATTAGGGATGGTGTAGAGGTGTTATGGTGAGTAGGGGTGGAGTATAGGTGTTATGGTGAGTAGAGGTGGTGTAGAGGTGTTATGGTGAGTAGGGGTGGAGTAGAGGTGTTATGGTGAGTAGGGGTGGTGTAGTGGTGTTATGGTGAGTAGGGGTGGTGTAGTGGTGTTATGGTGAGTAGGGGTGGAGTAGAGGTGTTATGGTGAGTAGGGGTGGAGTAGGGGTGTTATGGTGAGTAGGGGTGGAGTAGGGGTGGTCTGTGTGACTGGCATGACTGTGTGTGTGTATGAGATGATTGGTGACACCCCGTACCGCCGTCAGCACTAGTTCTTCAGCTTTGGCCTCTGCTGTCTGTCTGGCCTCTGCTGTCTGTCTGTTCTCTGCCGTCTGTCTGGCCTCTGCCGTCTGTCTGGCCTCTGCCGTCTGTCTGGCCTCTGCTGTCTGTCTGGCCTCTGCTGTCTGTCTGGCCTCTACTGTCTGTCTGGCCTCTGCTGTCTGTCTGGCCTCTGCTGTCTGTCTGGCCTCTGCAGTCTGTCTGGCCTCTGCAGTCTGTCTGGCCTCTGCTGTCTGTCTGTGGAAGGTGGAGGTTCATCTCGTTGTTGTATGGCGCGCTCACACCATCATTGAACCAGAAGGTTCTGTGTGGCTTCACTTCGGCCTTAGAAATAGAAAAAGAGGAATTCAAAATAATCCATTATCATTATAACATCAAAATGGGATATACAAATCTCCTATCCATGTTTGAAATTAGTTTTAACAATGATTTTAAATGTGTGTGTGATCTCAGTTATGTGAAATGTGATACATGTGATACATGTGATAACTGTGATAAATGTGGTGAATGGGATAACTGTGATAAAGTATGACACCAACTACTGCCCCCTAGGGAACAAAACAAGTATTACATGAACTACTGCAATCTCAATTTCTACCACTAGATGGGACTAGCTGCACTGGTAATAGAACTCCAAGCCAGGGTCATAGACTGCCCTTCCTCCAGCATGTTCCTGGTTAAAATAAACCTGTCTGAAAAGTACATAATGTTTTTAGATTCTCTGTGGTTCTGCTAAGTATGTTTTACACCAAGAAGATCTGACATGTTTCCCTGAAAGCATATCACACCAAGGTTCCCTTCGAGTCTACAAACCAAACACACAGGGAATCAAACACACAGGGAATCAAACACACAGGGAATCAAACACACAGGGAATCAAACACACAGGGAATCAAACACACAGGTTGCATCTCAAATGGCACCCTATTCCCTATTTAGTGCACTACTTTTCACCCGGGTCCATAGGGAATTGGGTGTCATTTGGGATGCAGACTGCAGACACAGTCTGTCTGATCATCAGGAGACACCCAGCCTGCTCCCAGAGGAGAAATTAAATCAGATAGAGAGAAAGGCAGAGAGAGAGAAATATTGAAGGATAGAGAGAGAGAAAGATTGAGGGATAGAGAGAGAGAGAGAGAGAGAGAGAAAGAGAGAGAGAGAGAGATGGAGAATAATAGAGGGAGTGAGAGAGAGAAAGGGATAGGGAAGGAGAGAGAGAGAGAGAGAGAGAGAGAGAGAGAGAGAGAGAGAGAGAGAGAGAATAATAGAGGGAGTGAGAGAGAGAGAAAGGGATAGGGAAGGAGAGAGAGAGAGAGAGAGAGAGAGAGAGAGAGAGACAGAGAGAGAGAGAGAGAGAGAGAGAGAGAGAGAGAGAGAGAGAGAGAGAGAGAGAGAGAGAGAAGCTCAAAGACGTTGCTCCCGCATTTTTCAGCATGTTTTTACAAAAAATATAGATTTAGAGTTAGATAAAGTTGGATTTTTTGGCCTCATGATTGAGACTGTGAACACTCTGAGAGACTCTGGGTACAGCTCATCTCTTAGCAGTCAAACACCTACCTGGAGGTGACAGCATTCCCTCCCCCATATGCCCCCCTAGGCACAACTACGACAACATAACCAACAAAAACGGGTCACGACTCCTGCAGCTCTGTTGCACACTGGGTATGTACATAGTCAATGGTAGGCTTCAAGGGGACTCCTAAAGTAGGTACACCTACAGCTCATCTCTTGGCAGTAGTACTGTAGACTACTTTATCACTGACCTCAACCCAGAGTCTCTCAGAGTGTTCACAGTCAGCCCACTGACACCCCTATCAGACCACAGCAAAATCACAGTCTACTTGAACAGAGCAACACTCAATCATGAGGCATCAAAGCCAAAGGAACTGAATAATATTAAGAAATGCTATAGATGGAAGGAAAGTAGTGTTGAAACCTAAAAATAAACAATTAGGCAACAATAAATTCAATCCCTTTTAGACAACTTCAAAAAGGTGTAAACTTGGCAGTAGAAAACCGAAACAGTATATTTGACCTCTCAACTTTCCTATCAAATCTAAAAATCTCTAACAGAAATCCGAAGAAAAGTAACAACAATGACAAAGGCTTTGATGAAGAATGCAAAAACCTAAGAATGAAATTGAGAAACCTATCCAACCAAAAAAATAGAGACCCAGAAAACCTGAGCCTATGCCTTCACTATGGTGAATCAATAAAACAATACAGAAATACACTACGGAAAAAGAAGGAACAGCATGTCAGAAATCAGCTCCATGTAATTGAAGAATCCATAGACTCTAACCACTTCTGGGAAAATTGGAAAACACTAAACAAACAACAACACAAAGAGCTATCTATCCAAAACGGAGATGTATGGGTAAACCACTTCTCCAATATTTTTGGCCCTATAGCAAAGAACAAACAGCAAAAAAAATATACATGATCAAATGCAAATCTTAGAATCAACTATTAAAAACTACCAGAACCCACTGGATTCTACAGGACAAAATACACCAACCCAAAACGGCCTGTGGTGTTGATAGTATCCTCAATGAAATGAGGATACGTAAACTCTTTAACATCACCCTTAGCTCTGGCATCTTCCCCAATATTTGGAACCAAGGACTGATCACCCCAATCCACAAAAGTGGAGACAGATTTTACCCCAATATCTACCGTGGGATATGCGTCAACAGCAACTTTGGGAAAATCCTCTGCATTATCATTAACAGCAGACTAGTTCATTTCCTCAATGAAAACAATGTACTGAGCAAATGTCAAATTGGCTTTTTACCAAATTACCGTACGACAAACCACGTATTCACCCTGCACACCCTAATTGACAAACAAACAAACCAAAACAAAGGCAAAGTCTTCTCATGCTTTGTTGATTTTCAAAAAAGCTTTTGACTCAATTTGGCATGAGGGACTGCTATACAAATTGATGGAAAGTGGGGTTGGGGGAAAAACATAAGACATTATAAAATCCATGTACACAAACAACAAGTCTGCAGTTAAAATTGGCAAAAAAACACACACATTTCTTTCCACAGGGCCGTGGGGTGAGAAAGGGATGCAGTTTAAGCCCCACCCTCTTCAACATATACAGTTGAAGTCGGAAGTTTACATACACCTTAGCCAAATACATTTAAACTCAGATTTTCACAATTCCTGATATTTAATCCTAGTAACAATTCCCTGTCTTAGGTCAGTTAGGATCACCACTTTATTTTAAGAATGTGAAATGTCAGAAGAATGGTAGACAGAATGATTTATATCAGCTTTTATTTCTTTCATCACATTTCCAGCGGGTCAGAAGTTTTCACGATCGCTGAGAGACGGATTGGACCAAGGTGCAGCGTTTATTAATAGCGTACATATTTATTAAATAGACTAAACACTTGACAAAACAACAAAAGCAACGTAACGTGAAGGGCTATACTCACAACAAGCCTAACAGAAACACAAACAAGATCCCACAACTAAGGTAGGCAACCAGGCTACTTAAGTATGATACCCAATCAGAGACAACGAGCGACAGCTGCCTCTGATTGGGAATCACACCCGGCCAAACATAGAAAATACAACTACTAGATCCTAAACATAGAATCTAATAACATAGATCTCGACAGAAACTCACACCCTGACCCAACCAACAACAGTTCTCTCGATCAGGGCGTGACAGAAGTTTACATACACTCAATTAGTATTTGGTAGCATTGCCTTTCAATTGCTTAACTTGGGTCAAACGTTTCGGGTAGCCTTCCACAAGCTTCCCACAATAAGTTGGGTGAAATTTGGCCCATTCCTCCTGACACAGCTGATGTAACTGAGTCAGGTTTGTAGGCTCACACACGCTTTTTCAGTTCTGCCTACACATTTTCTATAGTATTGAGGTCAGGGCTTTGTGATGGCCACTCCAATACCTTGACTTTGTTGTCCTTAAGCCATTTTGCCACAACTTTGGAAGTATGCTTGGGGTCATTGTCCATTTGGAAGACCCATTTGCGACTAAGCTTTAACTTCCTCACTGATGTCTTGAGATGTTGCTTCAATATATCCACATAATTTTCCTTCCTCATGATGCCATCTATTTTGTGAAGTGCAGCAGTCCCTCCTGTAGCAAAGCACCCCCACAGCATGATGCAACATTCTTCACGGTTGGGATGGTGTTTTTCGGCTTGCAAGTCTTCCCCTTTTTCCTCCAAACATAACGATGGTCATCATGGCCAAACAGTTCTATTTTTGTTTCTTCAGACCAGAAGGCATTTCTCAAAAAAGTACGATCTTTGTCCCCATGTGCAGTTGCAAACTGTAGTCTGACTTTTTTATGCCGGTTTTGGAGCAGTGGCTTCTTCCTTGCTGAGCGGCCTTTCAGGTTATGTCGATATAGGACTCGTTTTACTGTGGATATAGATACTTTTGTACCTGTTTCCTCCAGCATCTTCACAAGGTCCTTTGCTGTTGTTCTGGGATTGATTTGCACTTTTCGCACCAAAGTACATTCATCTCTAGGAGACAGAACGCGTCTCCTTCCTGAGCGGTATGACGGCTGGGTGGTCCCATGGTGTTTATACTTGCGTATTATTGTTTGTACAGATGAACGTGGTACCTTCAGGCATTTGGAAATTGCTCCCAAGGATGAACCAGACTTGTGGAGTCCTACAATTTTTTTTTCTGAGGTCTTGGCTGATTTCTTTAGATTTTCTCATGATGTCAAGCAAAGAGGCACTGAGTTTGAAGGTATGCTTTGAAATACATCCACAGGTACACTGCCAATTGACTGAAATTATGTCAATTAGCCTATCAGAAGCTTCTAAAGCCATGACATCATTTTCTGGAATTTTCCAAGCTGTTTAAAGACACAGTCAACTTAGTGTATGTAAACTTCTGACCCACTGGAATTGTGATACAGTGAATTATAAGTGAAATCATCTGTATGTAAACAATTGTTTGAAAAATTACTTGTGTCATGTACAAAGTAGATGTCCTAACCGACTTGCCAAAACTATAGTTTGTTAACAAGACATTTGTGGAGTGGTTGAAAAACGAGTTTTTTGACTCCAACCTAAGTGTTTGTAAACTTCCGATTTCAACTGTATATCAACGAATTGGCGAGGGCACTTGAACAGTCTGCAGCACCCGGCCTCACCCTACTAAAATCTGAAGTAAAATGTCTACTGTTTGCTGATGATCTGGTGCTTCTGTCCCCAACCAAGGAGGGCCTACAGCAGCACCTAGATCTTCTGCTCAGATTCTGTCAGACCTGGGCCCTGACAGTAAATCTCAGTAAGACAAAAATAATGGTGTTCCAAAAAAGGTCCAGTTGCCAGGAACACAAATACAAATTCCATCTAGACACCGTTGCCCTAGAGCACACAAAAAACTATACATACCTCGGCCTAAACATCAGCGCCACAGGTAACTTCCACAAAGCTGTCAACGATCTGAGAGACAAGGCAAGAAGGGCCTTCTATGCCATCAAAAGGAACATAACATTTGACATACCAATTAGGATCTGGCTAAAAATACTTGAATCAGTTATAGAACCCATTGCCATTTATGGTTGTGAGGTCTGGGGTCCACTCACCAACCAAGAATTCACAAAATGGGACAAACACCAAATTGAGATTCTGCATGCAGAATTCTGCAAAAATGTCCTCTGTGTACAATGAAAAATACCAAATAATGCATGCAGAGCAGAATTAGGCCGATACCCGATAATGATCAAAATCCAGAAAAGAGCTGTTCAATTTTATAAGCACTTAAAAGGAAGCGATTCCCAAACCTTCCATAACAAAGCCATCACCTACAGAGAGATGAACTTGGAGAAGAGTCCCCTAAGCAAGCTGGTCCTGGGGCTCTGTTCACAACCACAAACAGACCCCACAGAGCCCCAGGACAGCAACACAGTTAGACCCAACCAAATCATGAGAAAACAAAAGGAGAATTACTTGACACATTGGAAAGAATTAACAAAAAAACGGAGAAAACTAGAATGCTATTTGGCCCTAAACAGAGAGTACACAGTGGCAGAATACCTGACCACTGTGACTGACCCAAACTTAAGGAAAGCTTTGACTATGTACAGACTCAGCGAGCATAGCCTTGTTATTGAGAAAGGTCACCATAGGCAGACCTGGCTCTCAAGAGAAGACAGGCTATGTGCACACTGCCCACAAAATGAGGTGGAAACTGAGCTGCACTTCCTAACCTCCTGCCAAATGTTTGACCATATTAGAGACACATATTTCCCTCAGATTACACAGATCCACAACGAATTCGAAAACAAATTCAATTTTGATAAACTCCCTTATCTA
Organism: Coregonus lavaretus; assembly: GCF_964263955.1. Taxonomy (NCBI): domain Eukaryota; kingdom Metazoa; phylum Chordata; class Actinopteri; order Salmoniformes; family Salmonidae; genus Coregonus; species Coregonus lavaretus. The sequence goes on from NW_028156342.1 coordinate 72,692, forward strand.
CTGGGTGAAATACCACAGTGTGCAATCACAGCAGCAAGATGTGTGACCTGTTGCCACAAGAAAAGGGCAACCAGTGAAGAACAAACACCATTGTAAATACAACCCATATTTATGTTTATTTATTTTCCCATTTGTACTTTAACTATTTGCACATCGTTACAACACTGTATATAGACATAATATGACATTTGAAATGTCTTTATTCTTTTGGAACTTCTGAGTGTAATGTTTACTGTTAATATTTATTGCTTATTTCACTTTTGTTTGCTATCTATTTCCTTGCTTTGGCAATGTTAACATACGTTTCCCATGCCAATAAAGCCCTGAGAGAGAGAGAGAGAGAGAGAGAGAGAGAGAGAGAGAGAGAGAGAGAGAGAGAGAGAGAGAGAGAGAGAGAGAGAGAGAGAGAGAGAGAGAGAGAGAAATGAAAATACCCATTAACACATTATGTTTTAGTTGTATTGTTTATGTTTTTATATCGTTGTGACTTTCCTTTTCCATCACTGCTTTGTGTGTTTTTTCTTACCCCAGGAGCAGGAAGAGGAAGAGGAAGAGGAACAGGAAGAGG